>NC_050589.1:16861704-16999204 GCF_013368585.1 Megalops cyprinoides
ATGTAAGGGCTAAAAAGGAAGATTACATAAAGCAAAGTAAGAACATAAATTAAACAATGTGTGTAAATTGGCAAGAGGGGCTGTGGAACACCATATATATTATGGGATGCTATCACTGAGAAAGAAAGCTGTGGCTCAGCCAATGATAGCCTTTAAACTGCTACTACTAAATTCTGTTAAAATGAGAGATTTTTAATTTTTATTATAAAAAAATAATACTATGCCATCATTGATAATGTTTTGAATTACTGAATTGCTTTGGTCTTGGTCAATTGAGTGGAGATATTCAATAGGTATTCTTAGATTTGATTTTTAGAGCTCATTTTCCTGATTCCTTGGGTTATTTTCCCTCTAATGTCTTTGCCCTGAGCTGACATATCCTTGGCAACCAGTCAGCTGTTTGTCTGCTCTGTCGCCACTGCTGGCAGGACTCGCTTGGCGATAACAGCTCTGAGAGGCTGGAGGAGGAGTTCATTGAGGAATAACCCTGCTCGGATTGAATCAAGATTTTGGTTAATGTATATCTCTATTGCGGCAACAAATCAGCAGCCTTAATGGCCTCTTCTCTCCCGGGTTGATTGTTGTAATACGAGTGTTATCAGCAGTGGCATGCACGGTGTGTTTGTGCACAGGTCATTGGGCTTTGATAAGGAGCATACAGTGCCGGGATCACGTTTTCGGGACGTTTCTGTCAGGGCTGTCTCAAAGTCCAGCTCTGATTGTCGAAAAATGGACTTTGGAGAAGGAGTAAAGATGAGGGTAGTTTGGTAGGTGTGGATCCAAATTAACCCAAACCATTCCAGTAACTATAGATGCTGTGACTCATATGAAATAACCCTCTCATGATGTATCAGTCAGTGTATTAAATAAGGTAGTGTGAGAAAGATCCTGGCCATATCTCATGGCAGAAGTCTGATAGCTTTAAAACACTGGCAGTGTTTCTAATAGGCATAAATGCAGTATTTTATCAGAGCAATAAAGTGCTTGCAGTTCCACTGTGTAGTTAATGGGTATGATTTCCAGGTAGGGCCTGCCTTTTGTATAAAGAAACAATGTATTACGTCCATTTATCTGGTGAACATCATGAATGAATGAGGTATAAATGGTGTACTGTAAGTTATTTTGGATAAGGCAATACTGCATATGGATGCAAACATAACAGGGTTGTGAGTAAAAGAACACAAGACAAAAATATTGTACAAATGATGAAGCACAAATGAAGGAGATGCATGTAAGAAGATGAATGGCTCATACGTCGGAGGATGCACAGATAAAATCGTTCATACATAAGAGGATGCACAGAAAAAATGGCTCATACATAAGAGGATGCACAGAAAAAATGGCTCATACATAAGAGGATGCACAAAGAGATGTATGAATGAGGACACACAGCTAACAGGCTTGCAAGTATGAGGGATGTGTGTAAGGAGGTGTGCAGTCAAATGGGTTGTGTGGAAGGATACGCACAGATGGAGGGGCCGTGTTTGAGAGGGTACACGTGAAGCGGCACGCAGCACCTGGGCCGACGCAGAGGGAGGAGGGTTGATCCTGGAGCGCGGTCCCGCGGCTCGACAGGGAGCACAGGCAGCGCTCGGCTCAGGAATTCCTCCACGACGGGGCGCGCGGCGGATCAACCTCAAACCACAGGTTCATTACGGAGTCTAGACGGGACCTCCAGAAGATCGCTGACTCGCTCCCCTGCCCTCACCTCCCTGGCATGCGCCGCCATTGTTCCCGCCCCCGTCCGCCCACCGGCCGCGAGGAGCGCCTGGCCGCACCACTGTAATCACACTGTGCCAGCCGTGACCCCCCACACACGCACACACATGGTGGAACCAGCCCTCACACTACCTGCGGGCACCAGCGCAGGTGCCCATGGCAGGAAGGCGTGGGTGTTAGAGTCTCTGAGAGCAAGGGATCTCTGCCGAGTGTCACGCCTGCAGCCTGCGGTAATAACACCTTGCGCTCCCCTGACGCTGTGGCAATCCTCGGGTCTCTGAATCAATCAAACACGTTTGCATCACAGTCACATACTCTTTTGAGGACTGTTTTTTTTTTCCTTCCATGGTTTCCAGGGCTGGGGGGTGTGGGGGAGGGTTCGCGGGTGGTTTAAATAAAAAGGTAGTAATTTTGCAATGAATTCCAGCTTGATAACAAGTAACAGCTGCAGGTTTTCTTCAGCCTTTTTCTCTTCCTCTAAATTTTGCATGGGTGAATTAAGACTAACTGTGCTGTGACAGACCAGTGGGTCTAAATCTCTGCACCAAAACTCAGGACATTTCTCCTCCCAGCATTGTCTCTATTCAAACCAAATTTACCGTCTATTCAGTGATCATGAGGGTTCAATGTTTAATCAAATGCCTCTGCTGGATAAGGATATCATCAAAGTGTATGAAAAGAAAACCTACAACCTACCTATGTACAAACATACTTACTGTGCTGCTATATCTGACAAGGGAGATCAGAAAGACAGGAGTGAATACAAGCTCTTTGTCCATCTTTTACTGAGGCAACACACACGTTAACTACATTGCCTTTGGAGGTTGATAATCTCACTGGCTTCTGATGGCCTTCCAGACTGACAACAGCAGATCATTTAACCACAGACTATGATACCATCCACAATCAATCACTGCCCTTTTCTGATGTCCCTGTCAACAGCACACATCTTTGGTAGGGCTTGTTCACAGTGTGGTTTAGTCATTAACTCTGAGAGGAATGCGTAGATGTAGATATCAGTACAGTGCTAGTGTGTGTATGTGCACATGTGTGTGTGGCAGAGGAACAGCAAACCTGTGCTGATAATACAGATGAAGACAGGGTGAACATCTGCTATGTTTGCACTGTGAGGATAAACTGATAAACTACAAAGGATCAGTGCTGTTGCAGATATGATGACATAAAGTACACCTCTTGTAGATATGATGAGATGTAGACATAGTATTGTAGTAAACTTCCACCTCTTTGGAGTTTAATGTTCTACTCATTCATTTGACAGACATCCCCTGTGGTACTGCACTGGCTGTTGAATCTATTCAGTGCCCCCCCTTCCCTTCCCTCTCTTTTTCTCTGTCTTTTTTGGTTTCTCTTGTTAATGAACAAATACTGAAAAATTCAATGAAATAGCTGCCGGGAAGACTGCGCACAGGAAGGTAATGAGGCCCTAACAGTGATCTGGGCAAAACTGTCCGCTGGCACTTTATTAAAGACGTCAACATGCAAATCGTCGGTGGGATAGATGAACGTTTCATTAGAGGATGCAGCCCTCATTGGCAGTCACCCGAGTTTTCTTTTGTCTTTTACTGAGGATGTGTTGGGAGGAGGGGGCGCTGAAAGTTACCCCCAGTCCTCAAGCTGAAGAGCTTCTCCCCTCAGGGTTTGCTGGAGAGAAGGGATAGATTAAAGCGGTCTGATGACAGCGTATCTGCAGGCTAAAATGGGGGGCGGAGTAGGACAGGTCTGGTGGTGGGCAAAGGAGTGGGGGGGGGCGGGGGCGGGGGCGGGGGCAGGGGCGTGGTGGGAAGAGGGATGAAGCTGAAGATGGGGTAGTCGGGGGGGGGGGGGGGGGTGTTATAATGATGAAAAACATAGCAATAATATCATGTTGATGAAAGGAGCAGTTTCTCTCCTACAGATTGATGAGTTACCTTTAAGTTGCAACATTTGAAACAATTACATCAGTCAATGCAGATTTAGTGGTCGACATGGCGGGGGTGGAGGGTATTTTGCATGTCTGTGGGTCCCAAGTTGAATTTATTTCCATCCTCTTCCACCTCCATACATTTACCACAGACAGAGGTTCACTTGAATTCATTCCTTCTCCATTTTTTTTTCTGCGTTGAACGTTGATTTGTTTGCATTTGACCAAAATGTCAGATCTTCCTTTATGTTGGTGATTGCTGTGACAGTAGTGTGTTTGAAGTGGAGTGTACGGTGTGAAGAGAGCAAAAAGGAGGAATGGGGGAGTGTATCAGGTATGAGGGAGGAGGCATGGAGCAGTGTATGAGGTGAGAGGGAAGAGGTATGGAGGGCTATGAGGGAGGAGGTATGTTGGAGTGCATCAGGTGAGAGTGAGTAGATATGGAGGAGTCTTTCAGGTATGAGGGAGGAAAGATGGAGTAGTGTATGAGGAGAGAGGGAGGCCATGTAGAGGAGTGGGCAGGGTGTTAGTCTGGCGGCTTGAACCTCTCACACGTTAAGGTTCACACTAACACATGAATTCCTTGGTTTTTTTTCTGTATGAGAACAATTTAACATGCCTTTCCCACTTCCCTTTCTGCACGTGATGAAGCTGGTGGTCCTGCACCGAAAAGCGCTGACGCTTACTGTGTGGGATCCAGTCTGTGCCACATTGAGCTAGCATGCACATACAGGCACAGGTACACAGCAGAGGTCACTCCGGCACACCTATACCAATACACACTGCACCCGTAGAGGTCTTACTGGGCTGTGTGATGTAATGTAATTGATAATGCATGTTTCAGCATAATTTTTTTGCTGTTGAGTCTTAATGTTGTGATGAGGGCTCAATGAGTACTCGCCGTCCTCTCCTTTTTCCTCACTTTTTCCAAACTGACTCACCCCCTTCTGACCTTCTTTTGCATCATCAGCTTGCCCAAATCTCTCTCGGTCTCTCTCTCCCTCTCTCTCCCTCTCACACATGCTCTTTTTCTCTTGCTCACTCTCTCTCACACACACTCTCTTTCCCTCGTGTTTTTCTTGTACTTTTAAACACACGGACATTCTTTCTATACAACATGGTTTGGTGCTTTTAACTCCTTCTCTCTTTCTTTCCTTCATTTCTGTCTCCCGTTATTTTTTTATTTTTCTCCTCTTTCTCTCCCTGCCTTTATTGCTACTCTACAGGGTTAAACAGCTGGTTGGCGTCCTCCTTTTCCACTAATGATGACAGCAGTTCATTAGCGTACAGTAGAAACGGGACACAGAGGTTAACTCAGGCTTTTCCTGTGAAATGGCTCTTTTTACAGCCCTGTGGCACTGATTCATTTTCCAACAGCATGCAACCCCGCTGCCAGGCCAGAGCAGGCGATCACAGAGCGCACTCTGGTTAACCCACAGGTTGCCAGCATGAGCTGCAGCCTAGAGCAGGAGGTGAATGGCACTGTCACTTTAAAAAGCCATATGGCAGACAGAAGCTAAGACGACCAAGTTTTACAGGTAGGGCCCTGTGGCTATGTGCACTCTTGTGGCCACTCGTTCAGAGTGATATCCTGAGCCTTAATAGGGACAGCCTCAAGGCAGAAGGAGTTTTACAGGAAAGTAGCTTTGTGCCAGTAAACATATGCTGGAAAAGGGAGCATGTTTTCTGTGCAGTCTTAGAAAGGCAGATATACTTTTTATGACTAGACTACATTTGTAACATTTTGAAACGTTATCCCTGCTCTGTACTTTTGTAAGCATTGTTGCCACAGATAAGCCCATGATTCAGCTGTAAGGAATGCAATTTATTTACTTACTTGTGTTTTGTATCTGAGGCTCAATCTCCATGTTTGTCAGCACAGACATTATCTTCATGCCGTTGGAGGATATTTACTCGAGGGGTGGGGGAGGGGGGAGGTAGCATGCTTTGAAAAAGCCTCGCAAAAATCAAGAGGAAACGTTCATAAAAAGGCCTGCCTTTGGGATGGGGGATGTACAGAAGGGGACAGCAGGAGCGGAGGACTGATAGACCCGCTCATCTGGAGAAAGGAGGGAGAGGAGGAAGGGAGCAACTCCGCTTGCGCTTTCCCACCACTCCCTCTGTAGGTTCAGGAGCGCAAGAGTGAGCGGGCGAGCGAGCGAGCGAGCGGGCAGGGTGATGTCACAGCCGCAATGGAAAACCCCCCTCCCCGACTCTATCGAATGTGATGTCTGGGGTGTTTCGCAGGCCCCTCGGAGAGCTGGGCCTCTCCGTTCTGTGCTGGTCCTCGCTTGATTGCTCGGGTCTGCCTGGGGATCACGTCCTCTCCCTGAGAAGTGCTAACTTGGACAGTGGGAGGAATTTTTTGTGGTTTATCCAGCGAGCTGCTCCATCTGTGTAAACTGGAGCTTGCCAGGATGTAGACTCCCCTTATCCGCAGACACAGGCAGGCTTAACCCATTCAGCCCTCTGTCACAGTGATGTCTGATTGCAGACACAAGACTCCTGGCCTCTCCAAGCACTTTTATAGCCAGTGTGAGAGAAAGTTTCAGGAGCAGTGTTAGTTCTCACAGGGCGCCTTCCAGCTAATTGCCACGGTGGAGGATGCTGCTAATGCTTTGTTTGGCATTGTTTGCTGCATTTTTTTTTTCTAAGTAATAAAACGCTAATGATGGTGATATGAAGATAGGCAGTTTGCTGGAGGTTATGTAAGTGTAAGTTGCAGTTGCCCATTAAAATGTGACTCAGCTAATAATAGGAAGCTTGTATACTTGTCTGTGTATGCATGCCTGTGTCTATATAAGTTTATATGTGTGTTTGTATGTGTGTGTGTGTGTGTGTGTGTATGTGTGAGCATGTGCCGTGTTTGTGTGATTGTCTGTGCAACTGATGAGAGATGTGTGTATATTTGTGTGCATAGGTAGGCATGTGTATGCTCATGAATGTGTGCATATATGATTGCTTGTGTCTATGTACCTGTATAACAGTGTGAGTGTGAGTTGTGTTTGTATTATGTAAATGCGTGTGTGTGCGTGCACGCATGCATGTGCATGTGTGAGGAAGCAGCACAGTGTCTTGGGAAGGCCTCTTGAGAACAGGAACAGAAACCCATCACCTCCACTTCTGCTGCAGAGAGCTGTTCCCTCTCTCCTTCGCCCGTGTGCTACTCCACAGCCGCTCGCTTCAAGCGAGAGCACGCTGGCGCGGCTCACGGTAGCCCGGACCTTCCGCGCACTACACCGAGGCACTTACGAGAAACGCTCACCTCCTCATTACTCAGCCGTGAGTGCGCAAATGACTGCGCTGTCATTTCCTGTGCCACTCGCAGTGCCAGCGCAGGAACGGCGGCTGCTTCCAGGAGGCCCTTGCTTGTCTAACAGGGAGAGAATATGTGGACAGTAACTTACACATGTCTCCCTGTCAGACTGCAGGGCCGAGCCTGTCAGCCTGCTCGCTCAGAGCCAGGCACTAGCCCAGAGCCACACGCACATTGCCCAGGGGCAGCATGTATCCCAGCATAATGCCCCAGGCATGAGCCCTGAGCGACAGAGCAATAGCTAGCCCCCCATATGAGCCGGGGTCCTCACACCTGCTGCCTGGAGGACGGTCACGATAGCTATGGCACAGTAGTTAAACCACCTCTGGTTTTATCTCTCGTGACATCCTCGAACGCCTTCTAGCCTGATGACCTCGGTCTCCCACGCTTACTCTATAAGCTGTCATTCGTTTCTCCGAACGACCCACAGGGAGAGCTGCTGCATTGGTGTGTGTGTGTGTGTGTGTGTGTGTGTGTGTGTGTGTTGAATGACTGCTTCTGAATTTGTGAAAATGTAACTTGTGCTCCCCCCCAGGATCTCAGCACAGTTGGCAGCAGCAGGCAACTCTGGATCCAGGCATAGGTTCTTTGTTTATGTATGTGATAAAGTGGCCCAGCCAGCACTGATAGTAGTAGTCTAGTAGCTGTGTCTCAGAGGCAGAGTTAAGTTTAGGAAAGGAAAGTGAGATCATCCCGCTGCAATATTAATCACACTTTCAAAGAGCGGTCATCTCCGCTCCAGCGCTGATGAGTTCTCTCAAATGGCACAAATGTAGGCAACTCAGCACTGTGACTAATATTTATTTGATTTTTGAGAAATAAAAGGCACTTTAACATGTGTTAGTTATCTTCCTCACCTAGTTTGAAAAGCAGAGGCATGTGAGTTTATCTCAGAGAACCAGAGTGAGAGACAAAGAGAGACAGACAGAGAAAAGGGGGGGTTGATATGTTTGTTCTACAACTTTTTCTGAATAAATCAACCTTGCTTTTCATTTTAACAAAATTTATTCTTGTTTTGATTGTAAAGTTGTACAACAAAACCTCTTCACCTACTGTGTCCCTTTGGCCTGTACTTCAGCACGCAGCAATGCAAGCAAAAAAAAAAATTTCAGAAAATAAGCAGCTTTAGTAAATAGCCAGTTCTTGGAAGACATTTCCAGAGAGCAGAGACCATGCTGAACGTGTCCCACAATGCACTTGCGCTGACGGAGAGAGGAGCGAGTGAGCGGCGCACCCCCGCGTCTGCCTTTCTGCGCCGCTGTCCCTTTAACAGACGCATCCTGCTGAAGGATTTATGCGCTGTGAGTCACTGGGCTGTCCCTGGCACACCGGCACTAACCCCCTGTGTTTATGAGCGGGTCTGGCCCAGAGCCTGCCCCCATGGCTGAGGAGCTCAAATCCTCTCGCCCTGCCAGAGTCTCAGTTAACCCTTCCAGGAGGGGGGTTCTGAGGGGGGGGGTCATTAGGCCATTTTAACTCCCGGCTACTTTCTTTTCAGACGCCAGGCAGCGGTGAGCCGTGGATCCCTGTGCACGTCGCCACCGGGGTACCGAGGTTTGGGTTTCAGCACAGTAGGACTGGAGAACAGCTCTATCCCCCCCTCCCAAACAACCCCCACCCCCACCCCGTTCCATCCCACTGCTGGACGCGTTCCTCTTGTTCTTACTTGTTCTTGCCCTTTTTATTTTCACCCCCCTTTTCCTCCTGCCATTACAGCCCCCTACTTAGCAATCCTGCCAAAGTTGTATATATATATTTTCAAGAAATAGCCTGAGAGAGGACCTCCATATAAAAAGGAAGTGTTACTTTAGGCTGTGTTAATGAGTACACATACTCTTTTCTTGTTTGAAACATGAGCAAATCTTACATTTATCATCAAGCTTATTCTTCCTGAATGTTGTGACTGTGCAAAGTCTCCCCGCCTTGGGCCAGCTGCAGTTCTTCCAATCAGGAGTGCCAGGACATGTGTGGCTATGTGTCAGGTCTCCGTGTCACAGCTGGAGAAGGGTGCTGCAAATCGAGGGTGGAAGAGGAGCTGGCCGCTGCCGAGCGACTGAGGCTACATCTCTCTTTCCCGTGCCGCCATGCTTTTTTAGACGTTCGGCAGCATGGCTCAGCGGAATGAAAACATTCAGCACAGCCACGGCCGTGAGTTTTTAGAAAACGTCCCGGTTAGGCAGGGCACCTGATGAACGGGGAAAGATGTCTGCTCACAGTCACTGCCTAAGGCTACACAAGGAGGGAGCCCTGCTAACCAAACCCTCACGATACAGAGCAGTGAACTGTGGGCCAGGCTGTCACTTCCCTTTCACATTTTTGGGTGCTTATATGCATTGAAAGACAAAATACCTTTTCCCACTGAAATGTGTATTGAAGAACATGGTCATGTTTTTGACACATCAGTTTTTAAATCCTTGCAATTTAAGAATTACAAATACGAACAAAGGCACATCTGTTTAGTATTCAATACATGCTTTAGCTTGACAGTGATATTCAGCACTTGGACATCCATGAGAGCACGGTGACTGAAAACAGCGCTTTACTGCTCTTCTGTGAATGGCCGTAGTGCTGAGATCACCATAATGCCCAGTGATCTCTTCCATGCTGCACTGTACTTTACTGCTGTCTCCTTCCTCTGCTGGTGTTTCAGTGTGTGTCACACTCCGTCATTGTGCACAGTACCTGTTAATATTTCATCACGTGTTATACTGTAATAACCCTGAGCATGCGTCTCCGCATGGGCTGCTGAACCTGCTGACTACCACAGTGCACGTACAGAGTCCTTCCTTCCTGTACCCGAGTCCTAGGCTCCCAAGTCCGCCCAGTCGTGTATCACGTACAGAACATTCTTTCACTCTCTCTCTCTCTCAACTCCGTCCTCCCTCCCCCTCTCCCTCTCTCTCTCTCTCTCTATCTCTCTCTCTCTCTCTCTCTCTCTCTCTCTCTCCCCCTCTCTCTCTCTCTTTCTCTCTCTCTCTCTCTCTCTCTCTCTCTCTCTCTCTCTCTCTCTCACTTTCTCCTTTCTCTCATTCGGCACTGCCTGTATTGATCCCCCACAATCCCTGGGCCAAAATTGTTAGGTCTATTTGCTAAGTATAATTCCTGAGGCGCTCGCTCTAATGCAGGGCCACTTAATCGCTCTTGTTGGTGGAGAGGGGGAGTTTAAAAGATCTCCAGGTGATTTAGTGTGGAGCAGTGCAAGCTGGGACAAGACCCTAAGCTGCAGTGATTCACCTGGAACCTTGTACACACCTCTGATCACAGCGAGGTGAGGTGTGTGCGCGGCTGTGTCTGTATGTGTGTGCTTGCAAAAATGTGCTTGCATGTATGCATGCATGGGTGTGTGTATATGCACATACATATGCACTTATGCAGGTGTGTTTATGTGCTCATGCATGTATGTGGGGGGGGGGGGGGGGGGGGGGGGTTCTCTGTGTGTCTGTGAGTGTTTTTTGTGTATGCTTATGACAAGATGTGCATATATGTGTGTCTGCAGAGATCTGCATGTGTGTAAAAGTGTGCAGGCTCATATACAATGTGTGCACCCCATAATAGTGTACACCCATTGGTCCAACTATAAGGTGTTAGTACGGAGGTGTATGAGGGGTTAAGGGAAGGTAACTGCTGTCCCTGGTGTGACACCACACTCCCCACCCCCAGACTGCCAGTAATGCCCTCTTCCCACACCTTAATGGGCCCTTCCACTACACACTAATTTACCAAGAACGACAATTAACCGGATCATGGGCAAAGCAAACACAATGCTGAATCTGACAGCTGCAGAAGGGGAGAGGAGAGAGACACAGAGCACTGGGGAATAAGAGCCGGGGGAGGAGAGCGGTAAAGGAAAAGGAAAGACGTGAGAACGAGAGACACAGAGGAAGGGGGCCTCTTTCGATATGAAGCGCAAACGGGAACGGAAGGAGGGAGTGATTGCCGAGCAAGTTGATCTAAATCTCGAGAGACTTCTTAAACCTTGAGTTCAGTTTAAGAAAAAAATAAAGTTTTGAAAAGCAGGGAATTGCTGAGCAACGCTTAAATGCTACTGTCAGAATGGATGATGGGGGGGGTGGAACAAGTAGGGGGGAGGAAACACGGTGGGCAGGGTAAGCAAAATAGGTGAAGAGTGACATTGGTGGGGGACCTCCAAGCATTCCTCATGGTTAAACCAAAGCATCGACATAGATGGCCAGAACCAGGCTGAACCTTTGTGGAGGTCAAAGGTAAATAAGGGGGTAAAGATCTAGGGGGCGCTATGGGAGCAGAGAAGAGCAGGCATGTTTATAGCATTACAGATTAGGGGTAAATTATGGATGTAGGGAACAGAAGGGTTGTATGAGACATTAGTGATGTGACGAACAGCAGGGATGTGTGGGACATTAGGGATGTGGGGGGAATTACAGATGTAGGGATTTATTTAGTAGATAGTCAGAGCTTAGAGGATATTAGCTGTGTAGGGGACAGAGGGAGTTTAGCAGATAGTAGGATGATGTAGGCGGCGTTTGGGAAATAGGGGACAGTGGGAATATAGTGGACAGTAGGGACAGTAGGGATTTCAGGGACAGTAGGAGTATAGGGGACAGTATGTAGGGGGTAACAATGATGTGGGACAGTCATAATGGGATCATAAGAGTGGGAGAGTGGTAAAGACATGGGGACCATGAGGGGGGGTCACACCTCTTACTGTTTGTCTGTCCTGCCGGTGCAGAGGTAGGAGTGCTGCATATAGGGTTCACTCCCACCGGGCTATGGGGTTACTCTGTTATGTCTCATTGAAATGTTTAATAAATGAGGGCTTCCTAACTGAGGCTGAGGGAAGAGAAGCTGCTGTTCTGATGGCTCGAGGCCCCACTGTGCTCTTTAGCTCTGCAGCGTCTTTAACGAGAGAGGTCCCATCCACACAGTCACCGGCCTGTCACAACTTGTCCGCTCTGGCTCGTAACCAGCAACGAAAGCCCTCCCCTCTGGTCCTGTCTCTGCTGTCAGTTTCAGCGCTGATAGCCCTCGCAGGCCCTTTTATACAGACAGGGAGAGAGGCAGGTTTCAGGTCCAGGGTGGAGCCACCTCAGCGAGGGCGTTTTTTTTTGTGCTCTTTCATGTAACTTCAAAGAGCAAACAGAGAGGGACAGAGCGGGCCTTGTGCGAGCCCCGCGGCGAGGGACAGCGGCCGGGCGTCTTTCCGCCGTGCTGTGAAATGTTACAGATCTATTTCTGAGCCCAGGTGGCAGAGCTGGCCCTTCTGTAGCCAGGGTGTCAGGAGCGCGGGGGTCAACAGGGAGCGAGGGGCAGGGATTTGGCACCACACCCCACTGGCCGCATGCTGACATCAGCACCCCAGCTTCCAGGTGCTCCCCTCCACCCACCCTAACGCCAGGCTACACGTCCCCTCCACTTCAGCTGCTGAAACGTCCAGGAGGAGCAGAGACACTGATTTACTTCCTCTTCCTAAATTAAACTTCATCTCTCCTCCAGCCCTTAGAGACACAATGTTAGCAACACCATAGCTACATTCAGTAAACAGTGTTGTGGTCAGATTGAAGCGTTCGTAGTCCCTACCCAATCACATTTCTTTTTTTGAATCATCTGTTGCAAAATATGGTTTGAATTTGTGTCTGCGCTGAAGATGAAACGTTTTGACTGAGCTTTCAAAAACACCAAAACAAAGAAGAAACAATCCACTGCCGGGTGTGGTTGTGAACCATTTTGGCACTCTACAAATCCAGCCTTCAGATAAAATAAGCCCAACAGAATGACAATATTGCTGAGCAACAGCAGCACAATGTCACACTTCCTCGCTACGTTCAGGTGGGACAGAAGGGCTTTGAGGCCCGTCCCCGCTGTGCTCTATGGGCTGTCACAGGGCCTGTCACCATGTAATGCCACATTAAGCAGGTGTCAGACCCCTCCGGAGAGCAGAGAGGAGCTCCCCACATCAAATCTGCAGGACAGAGCGTGAAAACCTCCAAAGGGTGCACCTCCCCTGCCTCCTCTGTGCCTTTTGATTTGAAATCGGGGGGTTATTTCCATTAGTGAAGGAACCCTGAGCTGCCCCCCCCCCCCCCCCTCCCATACCAAGGAGTCCTGATGAGGATTCATTATTCAGGCAGCTGTCAGCCATCACTGCAAGTTGTTGGCGCAGGATTCAGGTGAGGCCCCCGGGGCGACAGTTAAACTGCTGAAGACTGAGGAATCGCGGGTGGCTGTGCAAGTGCCTGACTGAAAAAAAAAATCATAAATGCGTGCGTGTGGAAAAGAGGAGGCAGAGGAGCTCTTGCGTGTTATACTGATCAGCCATCATTAAGACAAGGCCCTGTCTCCGTGAAGCGCCGGCCTCCCAGATTGCGCTCCCAGCGTATGACATGTTTTCTTTCTTGGCTGCCTTGAAGTTTAAAAGATAAAGAAGGGGGCGAGGGGGGGGCAAAAAAAAGAAGGGAGAAGATGGATAGATCTTGGAGGTACACCCTTCGTTCTTTTTTCTCCCTCCCGCGCTCTCCATCTGTATCTCTCTCTCTTTCTCCCTCTCTGCCTCCAGCCTAAAGCTACTTCCGAAAAAGCAACATATCAAAACTTAACTGCATTTCCTTTTTTGAATAGTGCTGAGTTCAATATTATTTTGTTTTGAACTTAACTTCTTTTTTTTCCGGCATACTCTAGGGTACCCCTTCGTGAAGTGCAGTGGAATGCTTAGCACACTAACTTAAGGGCAATCAAACACCTTTTTTTCTGCTTCCTGTGCGGTTGGGGTAACTTTGGTTTGAAAGATAAGGGATTTGAAAATCTCGCCTCATTTCCCCCTCGCTCCTGCCTTTGAGAGTATGATCTGAGCTTTAGAAAGTGGACTGACAGGTTAGCAGATGGGTGTCCGATCATTAGCTAAAGAGGATTGTTTCAATTTTGGACGAAAGGCTCCGGATATGCAGGGCGCACCGAGGTCACAGTCCCACACATGCCACCCCTCGAGCGAAGGAAAATTCCTCTGATTAATCAGAGATGGTGGAGAGAAACATTCGCTATTCTCGTCATTCTCTTTACCGCTCACCCAATGGCCCTCACGCCCATTGGCACTGCTTTCCATGAATGCTTCCATCTTAGCTGTTTAACTCATTCTTTGCCTTGTAAAGGGATTTAACTGGTGCTCACTCCACACCCCTGGGGATCCCACGGTTGCGGTCGTGGTCTCGAGAGCCATGCCCACAGTCACAGTTCAGCTCTGAGAGGTAATGAGGTGCAGCAACGTGGCTCCGCACCCCTGGGTCCCCCACACCTCCTCCCCTCCCTGTGTCAGTGCGGGAGACTGAGTGTGGGGCGACGGGCAGGGTTCCTCTCGAGATCATATCAACATGGAAGCATGCCCAGCACACAAAAGGCACACAGGCATGTCCGCATGTGCACAAACAAACTCAAAACAGTCGCAAAAACACTGAAACACGGTCCCAACATAATCAACCCCCCCCACACACACACACACACTCGCACCCTCCACTCCCAGCAGATGGCCTGCATTAATATAGAAGTGATAATGAGATTTTCAGATTAATACACAGCAGTTATGGATTTAAATGCAAGGGATTCCAGCTAATGTGATTAAGGGAAAGAATGTCCGGAAAATGATTTGAAGAGGATCGCGTGCCTGGCGCATTATATCATGGCCCATTGTTGGGAGTGTTGTTATTTGCTTGTTATTGTTTTGCCTGTTGTCATCCCACCGGCTTTCCATTACGACATGGGATGGACGCTCGAACAGCCGTTTGCATCACACATTATCTGGGACTCACTCATGAACTTTAAATAAGGCTGCATCAGGGGGCCTTGCCAACCTATTAAAAGCTCAGGGAATGCGATGCAGTGGGGTATACATGAAGGTTTTTTTCATATGACAGCAACAGCCACTGCTGAAGCTCCAGAGGGCACAGTGGACCCCTTTTGTCTTTTCTTTGGCGGGGTATGGGCATGACGGGGCACACCTTATTCAACAGTCAGTCCTCTGAGAGGGTGCACACGGATAACAGTCAGTGAGTTGATCTGCAGTGCAAACCGCTTCTCTGTGGCGGTCATGCAAATCTCCAATTGATGAGATGGATTTGCATTTTTGATGCAAAACGTGCCATAAGAGCAGGTGTCTGTTGGAATCCCACCTGCCCCTTCCCCATACACACACACACACACACACACACACACAGTTGTATTTAAAACACAACACAACAACTTTGGATTGTGTTTTAGGCCAAAAAGAACCATCACTGGCACCATGATGACAGTGAGCACAGTCACCTCCACCCAACCCCCAATCCCCACCACCACTGTCAGTTTAAAAACGGATATTTTGTGCCATTTGGTGTTATTTTCAGGGTGTGCCATGCTGTTCCGGCTTTGGACTGCAACTCCACTAACCAAAATAAAAATGTGGAAGGAACTGGACAGGAAGAAGGCCAGTAGCAGCCAGAGAGCAATTTATTCGCTTCCTCTTTACAGAAAAGTGCCATATTTTTCTGTTATAGCCTGGATTTTGTATGGGGGTCCAGTGCAGACCAAGGTATAATCTATCCATGGTGCCTCATGTATATGGGTGTCACTACAAGGCCTGGATACAGGTCTCACGTTACAAGTTTTGCTCTGAACTTTGTCTCATGTATCGGGATTGGGGGGAATAATACCTAATGAATGATACTTCAGATTGAGCCTTCATGTTAAATGGCACACTTCTGCACACAGGAAATTGTCCCTGGGAACACATTTTGCAGGAGCCAGCGTTCAGCAGAGTGTGTTCGGTTCACGTGCGTTGCACTCGTTGTGAAATGCGATGCCACACTGCACTCTACAGTGCGTGGCATCCAAAGTCAATGGCTTTTTTTTCATTTTTTTCCATTATTTTTTCCAGTGGAGCTGAATGGTATATCCCAGGTTGGAGCAGCTGTGCCGAAAACTCAAAACAGTCCCCCTGAGGTGTGACAGTAGCAGCGGCACAGGTTCCGTACTCTGATATTATTGGTGGCCGTGCCAGTGGGTGCTCACAGTGGGGGTAAATATTGACACAACTTTGGTCCAAAACAAACGTTTCCCACATCGAAACGGACGAATAAAACAGGGAGTACACTACTCCCATTGAAGCGTCACGCCAAGGTGTTTCATTACAGTAGTGTCCGTTCTGATGTTATTCACACTCGAGGGGACACCGCTGGCGGTCACTTGAATGGCTAACCGACCAGTTGCAAGCTGGCCGCCTTTTCAATCATGACAAAGCAGGAGAAATGATTGAGAAAAACATATCAAGGCCACTTTGTTTAGTGTTTCATGACCCTCCCTGAATCACATGTGTGGGAACAGGATGCGAGCACCTGTCACAGCGGTGTGACAGTGACGGGCGGGACAAGCCTCGTCTCAGAGACATTCTGATTGGCAGATGGACAGGTGAGCGGGGGGCAGACTCCGGACACTCCACTGCCAGACAGCCAGGCACTCTGCCAGTCTGCGCAGACCCAACAGATTTTTCCCACAGAAACTTTCTCTCTCTCTCTCTCTCTCTTACTCTCTCTCTCTTTCTCTTTCTCTCTCTCGCTGTTTTTCTCTTCCCTTTTTCAAAGTTGAGGAAGCTGGTCTGAAACTGTGGCTACAGCTGGAAAATGTTGAGCACTGTTGTTATTCTAATGTTCGCCTTGTTATGGTTTCTCAACTTTTTTTTTTTCTTTTCTTTCGGTCTGATTTGAAAGGACACGGTAGATGAATACAGAACTCTCACACACACAGGACTTTTGTTGATTGAATTACACAGGCAATTTGTCAGTTAGTTACTTTTTTGTGTGCAAAAGTCACATTTAAGTGGTAATCTGTAGATCTAACATTTTTTTATGTGAACAAAAATGACTATTTTACATTTGAAACCCTGTGAAACCCTGCCATGAAGGTGCCTTTGGATTTAACAAATGTGGGCAACGGAAGAGTTAATAGAGTCAAAGCCAGCAAACTCCAGCTGAGAAACTCTCATAAGCTCCAGAGAGAGTGAGAGGGGACAAGGGGGAGGTGGTAGCCGACGCAGACGAGGGAGAGGCGAAGCGAGGGAGCAAAAGAAAACAGGGGAAGGAAGGAGTGAAACAGGCTGAGGGGAAGAGGGGTGGAGAGAAGGAGGAAGGGAGGGAGGGAGGGAGGGAGAGAGAAAACGAGGGA
Source organism: Megalops cyprinoides (assembly GCF_013368585.1). Lineage (NCBI taxonomy): Eukaryota > Metazoa > Chordata > Actinopteri > Elopiformes > Megalopidae > Megalops > Megalops cyprinoides. The sequence goes on from NC_050589.1 coordinate 16,878,822, forward strand.
GAGAGAACACCGCTGAGGCACTCTCCAATGAAAACAAAGTGTCAGATTTAACACACTTGTGCAGAGAGGCACAGCTTAATGACCCACTTCCAGGAGTCGGACGACTACAACAAAACCATTGATCCCCAGAGTGAGGGTGGGGGGTGGGGGGGGGGCAGGGAGGGAGAGAGAGAGGGAGAGGGAGAGAGAGCACTATAGAACAGCACGAAAAAAGAATCTTGGAGAAACTTTAGTGAGAACATGCGTCTGTTCACGATGACCAGACCATTCTGCTGTGAAAATAATACCATTTAAACATGTTGCTTATTTCAGTCTCAGCCTGCCAAAAAGTGGTAACAAACTCCTGCAAAGTCTTTTTCTTTTTTTTTGGCTTCTGCCAAAGCTTCGTGTGGTGTGTCAAGCATAACTAACAATGTCAGGCGTTACGTAACTGTCCCCATGTGCTGTAATTGTTACACACAGCAGAGCGCTGCACATACATGCTGCCGTTGAGCCGTCCACGTGGATGCCGCCATTGCAGGTCGAAGAAAGGCTCCTGAGCGTTCCAGCACAGTGGGACGGAGCTCTGTCACCGGAGGGTGGCCTCTCTGGGAACGCTGTGACTGACTGCCCACACCGCCTAGATGTTGCTTGTAAGTGGACTTGGCTGGAGGGGGTGGCGATTCAATGTCCAATGCCAGCCCAGTTTTTCTGCAGCCCGGCTGTTATGTAAAAACCCAGAACACAATAGGAGTTCGGGACTTTCCGCTATAACTAGGCTACATAGGCTAGGCACAAGTAGGCTAGGAATGGCTTAGCACATGCGGGTAGCTGGCATGCACATGCCCAAGGGACGGTGCTCCGCACCTGCATAGTATCAGCAGATATGTCGTGACGGGCTCGTCACAAGAACGGTCCACCATGGGGCTGGCGCTGAAGAGGGACGACCAGCACTTGACGGTAACCAAATCTAGCGTCCCATGTAAACGGCCATATCGGCTTGGCTTGTCACGTCCTCGCCTCAGTAACAGGGTCTACTTACAAGCCACAGACATATTAACTGCTGGGCCCCTGGGAAGGCGGCAGAGTATTTCTGCTTCCTGTTTGTGTGGAAATGGAACTGTGTCAAAAGCTACGCGGGCTGTAATAAAATGCTCTGGAAAAGACTATACCTTGCGTAGAGGAGGAGGGGGTGGGTGTTCGCTGCGTTCTAGGTCATATTTGAATCTGTAATTGAGCGTCAGACTGATTCACAGGATTCCTCTGTGTCATAGAGCAATGTGATGATGCTGTTTGTGAGAGAAGAGATCTGTTGCCAGCTCAGTATTGTTTTATATTTGCTAGCCAACCTTATCCTTCATCGTCGTGGTTTGTCAGAGCCGGGCCATGACACACTTGTTGTAGCGGCTTAAAAGGCTCGTGTTTGTGTCAGCAGATGACTTTTATAGTGTAACCCACAACTGATTTTGTACTGCCAAAGATATATAAAAGTGGTGTGAGCATGAGTACTGACCAAGGGACAGTTTTTTTTTTCTTGTGACTGTTTCCTTGTGTTTCACTCTTTGAAATTCAGAGTTAATGCAGCTGGAGAGATTTTTCTTTAGGACACTGCTTTCATGTGTACATATACTCACACATACACACACACACTCACCACATACGTTTACATTTACACATGAACTTATGGCTGTAAAGACTATACACTTTATAGACAGGTGCATATACAAACACCCTTAAACACACACATACCCACACACACAGTACACAGAGAGGCCAAAAGAGCTCGCTGAGATAAAAAGCCCTGAGAAACAGAAGAAAAGCCGCAGATGACAAAAAACTCACTTGTTAGGGGCTATTCCCCATGACCATCTGTAGCAGTTGAGGACGAGAGAGAGAGAGAGAGAGAGAGAAAAGGAGGGAGGAGGGCAGAGGGTGTTGTTAAACCCAAAAAAATCTCCCAGCTGTTTGAAGTAAAGCCTTTGGGCAGCCGAGAAGTCGCGTGGAAACACAGTTGAACATGTGCAGCCCATTAGAGGGAGTCGGAAGGGGGAGGGGGACAGGAGGGTGACCGCGCCGGAGAAGACTACGACTCCAGCTCATGGACAGCCGCCTGCATCACAATAACTTCCCACATGCAGACATGCATGCACACACGCAGGGACGTACATAGGCATAGTACACATGCTGTATGTGTGCTCAAACACAAACACTCATGGCATGTGGCAAGTGTGATTTTCCCTTCAGAGATGAGCTGTTACACATCCCTCTCAATATTTCCACTTTTTCTCTACAGAGCACAATACTGTCTGATTGTTCATCACTTCATTCCTTCGGTCTGATTTTCATATGATGAGATGCGTACAGAGAAGCATGTTGTTGGATGACTTTTGGGATGATTTAGGGATAATATTATCAGGGGTTACTGTTACTGTCCCTGAAAAGAGGCGGGAGGTCGGGAGGAACAAGGTGGAGCAAGTGACAGCTGTCCGTCACAGAGTATGAAAGTCACACATCCAGGTTCCTCTCGTCACACGCCATCGTAAGCCTTGCCACGACCCACCTGTGGCATGAGTGAGGGGCCTGCTGCGCAAGGAGAAATAACCTGCTTTGTAACAGGGATTTACAGCCCTCTGACCCCTGAACCCTGGTGACCTTTTGCCTGTCAGGTGGTTGGAATGCTGCTGGACTGAGCAATGAGGCGTTCTCCGGCTGTGGAAAACTCTGTTCAGTCACACACACACAAACACACACACACACACACACACACACACGCACACACACACACACATAAACACACACACACACAAAATACACACACATAAATACACATGCACATACACAAACACACACACACACACATACTTGTAAACACACATGAATACACATATACACTCACATACACACACGCATACACAGGCACTCACATGGTTTCAAATACACCCACAGAGGTGAAAAAAAATAATTTCACTGTCAAATTAACGCTTAGATTTGTTGGCCTGAACCTTTTGCATGAACCAGGTCAACTTTTAAACACAAGTACACATATGTTTTCCCATGTGCAAACCTGCAGTTTCTGTCCATTCCATGCCATTCTGCTGTACAGGTGGCTGAAGGTCAGCAGTTCAGGCATCCTGGCCAATGTAATTCAAACTGGACTGAGTGGGTGTGGGTAGAGATTTATTTTAATCCCCAGGCAGGCGCTGACACACTGTGGCATGTACAGTAATTGGTCCCTGCTTGACATCTGTTTTTCTGGGGGGTTTTCCCCAGGCTGCGCAGATTCAGGCACCGGGAACCATGCAGCTGAGGAGACCGGGGCTCGGCAGAGTCCTGTTTCATGGACTCTACCTGACATTTCCCGGAGAAGGAAAGAGGAAATGAATGATCTGCAGCAGTTGCGAGAGTGTCGGGGTTGCGTTGTGTTTGCTAGGGGAGGCGAAGCAGCCGAAAGAGCGCGAGTAAGCAGCACGTGCGTAGGCATGAGCTTGTGTCAGAGCGCACTTGGCAGTTGAGAGAACATGGTTCTTCTTCTAAGTGCCCGGGGCTTGTGCGGCATGCCCCCCCCCCCCCACCCCCACCCCCAAACGTAGGCCCTGGCTAAATGAGGGGTCAGGAGCAAGTGAGAGGAGCACTTCCCTTGAAAATACATTAAGGAGGCAGATATTGATTCCACATTCTAATTGTTTTTCACTCCGATATATCCAATTACCCTTTGAACTTTCTATAGGAGCACCGGTGTCGCCCCTGGGGAACCGTCAACTGGTGGTTTCTCTGCAGACATGTCTAATGGCAGAACTGCGCTCAAGAGAGAGGGGCACAGAGGCAGGACCCAACAGCATCTCCTGCAGGCGATCTCACAGATTGAGATACTTCCAAAACAACGTTTAATAATGTGACAGAGGAGCAGCAGGGTTTAAGGCTGTTCTAAAAGTATAGTTTTTAGATGTGAGGATGTTTTCTGGCTGTGATGTCTCAGATTGATGTTATGTGATAAACACTCATAAAACAATAAAAAAAACCAAGCTGAAACAACTTTTTACTTTATTTGATGGTTTACTTCCAGTGCTATTATGTTGTGCCAGTTGTGTATGAATGAGACAAATACGTCAAACGGCAGGCCTTCAAAAGGTCCGGTCCCGGTGCAGTAGCTTTCAGTGTAAACAGAACTGTTTCCCCAAACAAGGGAGCCCGTCCTTCAGAGAGAGGTGTCGAGCGCATAATCTCTGTTCACTGGCCGGAACTAGACAAAACACTGCAGAAAGAATTCAGGGCAGCAAGGGCTCACAAGCCACAATGAGCCATCACCAACCTACTCTCCTTCGGTTATAACACCCACTGGATTTCACTTAAGAGAAGACTGACCAAAAACAGGCAAGTGTATTCACATCTCACATCTCCTCAGATATCTTTGTTAGCGTTGTGTGTTTCACCGGTTTCCAAAGTGGTCAATCAATGCATGTGTCAGACTGTGGCATTCCTGAAGGATGGCGTCCCGCGGCTCCTGACTGCCAGGCCGCCCTGGGGCCTCATGCGAGCTGTCACTCAGCCTTGGTGAGACCGCAGGAGGAAAGGCAGCCCCCCCCAACACCACCCCTCCATCGAACCTTCTGTCTCTTACCAGGGCATCCTCTGGGTGGGACGGGACCTGCTGACCTTGCGGCGTCCAGCGGGCTGCGTGTGTCTGTTTGAATTTGCTCTTGCGACCCAGCCCGTCAGATTGGCCCGTATTAAAGATGCTTATCACGGCCGCTCCCCATGCAGATAATAGCTCCCTCCCCAGCCGAGCCCAGGCATCGTGTCTCAGGGCACTGATCAATAGGGGAACTACCGCAAACATGCCACTTGTTATTAACTGCCTGAGAAACACTCCATCACTGTGTCACCCAATGCCGTACACCGAGCCGATGAATTTATACACTTATTAAAATGCTGGGAGCCCCGGTGACAACTTGGAGTTAACCTCCCCATCTCTCTTTCTTTCTCTCTCTCTCTCTCTCTCTCTCTCTCTCTCTCTCTCTCTCTCTCTCTCTACCTCTTCTCTCTCCCTCAGCTCTACTCTGTCTCACACTGGGGAGCCTCTCCTTTCCAGGCAGCTTCTCGTCCTCCTTCCCTCTCTACCCTTCTTTTTGTCTTTCTCTCTCTCTGTCCCTCTCCCCCCCCCTCAGCTCTGCTCTGTCACTCACTGGGGTGCTCCTCTGTTCCAGGCAGTATCCCATTGTCTCCTCCCTGGTGGATTGCGACAAGATTAGCCCTGCTCTCCACAGACACGATGCTGAGATTAAAGGAATGCTTTCCCTTCACCCTCGGTGGCAGTTTTTATCCTCCTGCTTTGTGCGGTGGGGTAAATGGTTTGAGTGTTGCAAAAAGGGCCTGAGCTCTTGCACAGTGTAATACACTCTCCACAAGAGCCTCCACTCCATTTCTCTCCCCTGCTCAATCGATGCTGAGTTATTTAGCAAATAAAGAGAAAAATCAATCTCACATAAGGCGAAAGAATATCTCTGACGGGGAGACAGCAGCCTCTGTCACTGCTTCTGCCGCCGCCCGATGTGACGGCAGGCAGAGGAAGAGGTACGGAGACTTCCTGTTTAGGAGGATAGAGAAGGAAGGTGAGATGGATCTATGGCTACACAGGGATAATAATAATTGATGCGCAGCTCTGTGGATGGAAGCGGTGCTGAGTTGCTGCAGTGTAGATAGCTGCAAAACATGACCACATTACAAAGCAAAGTAAAACAGAAGCAGGAGCAGAAGCACCTCTCTACCCATGCAAACAATAATGTTTCCATTAGCATGAATTTGTGAGAAATGGGCATTATGCATAAAAAAGAAAAATGATCTACTACTATAAAAATGTAAATGGCCAAAGTGTATGTTACGGCTAACGGAGGTAGCTGCAATTCCACAAAATATACCACACACAGTGACTGCATGAAAACTATATATACCATATGATAAATTCAAGTCATTGGTAAGCTCTAGAATTCACCCAAATATTGTGATTATACATTTTCCCAACAAGGCAATTTCAATGCAATCCTTTCTTAGTGTAGTTGCACACAAATAGTCGTAGCTGATTTAATGCTCCAAGATAATTTGTTTCAACATTATTTGGGACACGTAGCTGACAACACAGATACGCAAAAATATTGCCCACATATAAGAACTGAGCATGTGTAAGTAAAAGACATATAACTGTTTGTCATCATTCCTTTAATCAATTTGTGCAATATGTGCACACAGCAGATTGAAATGACGTGGCGATCTGTAAGTCATTTATTTCTTTAAAATTTTAATACTTTGCAAAATTATCATTAAATCCTTATTGTTGCTGTTAATTCAATATGTCTGGGAGGCGTTTCTGTGATTATGAGTGTACTGATGTTGTCATCGTTGTTAGAAAAAGATGCTCGGCTTCCAGTAGATGTTTATCCAGTTTTAAACCCCAGAGTGACATTCAGACCAGCTGAGGGGAAAGTCCAGAAAGAGGCTGGTAAAAGATGAGCAAAGCCTCATACTGAGAGGCATATGTAACCTCTAGAATTCCCCTGCACAATTGGAATCAGATGTGTATTCTGTGGAATCATTAAATTAACCCCCCACCCAACCCCTGAAAAAAAACATGCATATGTGCACACATAAAGGCACACACACACACACACAGAGCACCACTCACAAGCTCTCAAGCTTGATGAAGTATTTCACTCTAATTATAGCATGTCTGAAAGAGTACGGTAAAGTAGCTGTGCTTCTGGCGCTCTCATACTGCAAGGGTGACATTGGAGTCATTGGAATAGGGCACTGATTCTCAGTCCTGCTTCTGGGGCCCCCTGCTCTGCACGTTTTCCATCTTTCCCTGCTATACCTACCTGACCCATCAGTGGCACTTTTGATTATCTGAGCACACCTGATTTAATCAAGAGCGTGCACATTAATTTCAATCAGGTGTGTTTGGAGCAAGGACAGATAGAGTAGGATTGAGAAACACTGGAATCGGGTATTTCCTCTTCAGACCTCTTTTCTTATAAAATTACTGTTGTTCACCAGTTTCATTGAAGTCCATGTCATCTATGTGCTGCGTAATACAGGAGAATGTCATAGCGTCTTTACCGGTAAGCTTTTGCCATTTCCATCGACGGCAAATGAAATGAAGGATAGCATTAGAGTCTGGCATCAGAGCCAGGGTAATATTTAAATCTTGCTTCCATGCATAATGTGGAACCCCATCAGGACTCGGGAAACATGAATGAGATAATCTGATACCCACTAATAGTATTTGCTTTGAGTTTCAGCAACGGTGTCATTGTAAATCTTTCTGGAGTCCTTTTCTGCAATTTGCGGCTTGCTGTGTATGCTACCCCACCTGCGTGTGCACATGTTTCTGTGTGTGTGCGTGTGTGTGTGTGTCTGATCTGCATTGACCAGATTCTCCCAACACCTGTTGTGGAGAGTCTGGTCCTGGTGACATATGACCTGCATCACCCCCTTCAACCCACTTTTGCTCTATAAAGGTTGCAGACAACTGCCCTGCATAGACCTGCCACTTTCCTGGCTATTTATATGCGTTGTCCAAGATCTCAGCTTTAGGTATCCGTTGACACCTACCTCCACACATCCCAGCAATATCCCAGGTCAAAGTCTGTTTTCAGAATAAATAAAAGTAAATCAAGCAACAAACAAACCAATAAACAAAGCAAGTGTTTCACAAACACCAGCTCCTTCCTCCTTGCAGTGTTTGCCTGTTTGAGGTGGGAGTGTACATCCAATATATTCATGTCACTTTTTGTCAATACCACCCGGGACACAAGGAACAGAGAGACCCCTGCTTTGGAACTTTTTTTTTAAGAAAAAGCCTCATTATTGATCCCAAAGCCTTTTGTCAAGGCAAGCTGCTCAATTTGAAAATGACCTGTAGGAATCTTGACAGAGGCCAACATTATTCATTACAGACAATATGCTAAAATGGCTAATTATTGTGACCAATTACCTGACTAATTAGCCAATTATCCATGCGAGCAATCTATTGGCTGGAGAAATCAATAGCTGTTCCGATGCATCAGATATTCCACTAATGCAGACTTTTCCCTCCCTCTCTCCTTCTTACCTGCCTAACAGTCAGAGAGAGAGAGAGCATTAAAACAGCGTTGGAATTAATATTACAACTAAGTCAAATTCATCTCACACACAAAAGAATGAACACTGAACTAATTAAAAGAGGACAGCAGTAACATTTGCAGTGCTAATAACAGTGAGTGATCATAAGAAGTTAACATATGGTCAAACAAAAAATTGAAAAGTAAGTAAAGTAAGTAAAAAGTAAAAAGTAAAAAAAATGTGAATTATATAAGCCCAGCCATGTATTGTGAAATATAATGTGAAACTACATATTTCATAAAATACATTTAGTAATATATGTATGTAATTACATACAAGAAAGTTATAAGAAATGATTTTAAAATATTGTCATATCTACATTTATATACATAGTATTAAATAAACATTTTACACACACACACAGTTTATTAAAGGTACATGCTGTGTATTTCACTGTTACATAGAGGTTGTATTCAGTACAGATGGGGGTACAGTAGCAGAGCATGGAAGGGTGACAGTGGGATTGTTCAGTTCTCTCTGGAGGACCAGTCAGTGAAAAGGGCCATCGGGGTGGCAGGAAGGGGGGGTATTCATTTAGAGCTCTGTGGTGGATCTTTAGAGCAGAGCGCCCTGGAGTCTGTGCTGCATGCTCCCCGCAGTCCACTCTGACCCTGGCATGGTTACGGGGGTAGGGCTCAGGCAGGCCTCTGGGTTCTTTAATTAAGAATCCCTCCCCTCCCAACACCCTCCACCTGACCAGCCCCCCCCCCCCCCTCCCAGGCTGCCCAAACCAGCACGGGGCAGCGCCGGCCCTAATGAAACGAGTCGGCCGCCGCGTCGCTCTGACAGTCACTCTCTCACCGTGTCCCACATTCCCGCCAGCGCTTCCAGGTCGACTCGGCTCTCCAGAGTACCCCCTTCCCTCCCTGCCTCTTTTCCACAGACAGGAGTTTCCAAAACAGCAAAACAGAAAAAAAGTGGGGCTGTTTAGCGCCGTCTTTTCTACTTATTCATTTGCTTTGCAATCTGGACACGACGGCATACTTCACAGAATGTGGGTCGGCTGCGGCCGGCACATGGACAGAGGGAGAGCAGCGGCGCCGTAACGCGGACCGGCCGACCGCGGGAAAAGCGCCATACTTCCGACGGGGCAAACAACGTGCCGCCGTTTATCGAATCATCTATCGCATGGTATGCGAGGAATCCGCCCGCTGAAAGGAGACCTGCCAGTGTCAGAGCCCAGCCTATCCCCTTCGTCAGAGCCGGGGTGGGGACGCTGTCAGTTAGAGTACCGGGCCAGCAGACGTGGAAAACGCCGCGGCAAGCGTTCCCACAGGAGTGGGCGGGGCACGCTGGTCTCACCGCAGCCCCCAGCCCTTATCTGTCCCAGTGATCAGCTGTGAAGAGGCCGCTGGCAGAGCCTCCACGCTCTCCCCCCCTTCCTCTCCCCGCTGTCTCTCTCTCCAGGTAGTTGGTTGGCTGTTCACACCTCCCTTGGAGAGCACACACACCGTAACCAGCAACCTCCCCTGGAGGAGGAGAGTTAGCACATCAGGAGGTATTAAGGCTTTAGAGCGTCACTGAAGGCTAAACTGAGAGTGTGATTAATCCTTACTTAATCCTTAAGACTTTCTGGGTGAAAAATGATCCAGGGCCCTTTTGTGCCTTTGTGTATGTATGCATGTGTGTGCGTGTGTGTGTGTGTGTGTGTGTATGTGTGTGTGTGTGTATGTGTGTGTGTGTGTATGTGTGTCTGCGTGTGTGTGTGTGTGCGTGCGTGTGTGTGCGTGTGTGTGTGTGTGCGCATGCACAAGTGTGTGCAGGTATGTGTGTGCTTGAGGTTAAAGTTGGGGCATTCTGTGCAAATCTGCTTGATAATGGAATGGGCCAAGGTGCAGGTACCCAGTGCATGGTAGTGCATGGGGTGAAACCAAACGCAAGTCAGTTATGACACAAACCCTATCCCTTTTGTTGTAACGGTCACACTCAGTTGTTTTGATAACAAAACTAATGTTATTCAGTGATGTGGTTGTACTCCAAGTCTTGATCAACAGCTTGATCCTTTGTGTTAATAACAGTTCATAACAGTATGAGTACTGTAAAAAATAAGGACAGTACACTTTCACGTGAGCACAGCATGTGATAATGAGAAATGTTCATGTTTGTGTACAGTTTGCTTGAGAACTATGTGTGAAGCTCACATTACTAGAGTGTGTTTACAAACTCCACATCCCAGAATGAGGACAATCTGCACAAACATGCCATGTTTAATCAAGTGACCATTATTGCACTTGAGGACAATTCCATATATTTTGTCTGTGGGCAAAATATGTGCAATCGTGTGTGAGAGCTGTCTGCATATCCACCATTGTGGATATGATGACGATCATCGTCCCTGAGTCCCTTGGCCCTGCGTTCTGTCATTAGAAGATGTCCCTGACGGGGAAGACAATCCACGCAGACAGGTAGTGCACCTTAAGATGGGGGATCTCTGCGCCTGGCAGCCAGTCAAAGTGGAGCTAAATTGCATTAAAATAGTGCAGCGCTCGTCGCAAATTTACATGTGAATTAGGGGGAGAGTGCGTAGGTAATTACTCCAGGCCGGCATGGCTAATTGAATAAGGCTGCCGGTTTTTTACACTGCGCATGGCACTTCTCGCCCGTCTCTCCAATGTCACCCGAACAGAGGAACGCACTCGGCGTGTTGCCTTTGTCTGGAGGGCGTTTATGCCAACACCTGAACGTAGAATTCTTCTAAGGAGAACAGTCTGCATTTTGGAGGAGGGGGTAGCATTCCCTGCTAACTGCTGTTGTATTTTCAAAAGTGTCTTCTGTCCAAAAAATGTGTGAAGTTGTACATACACAAAACATTCCGAGTTTGAAACCTCAATTACCGTTGTATCCGTGTTCCTCATCGGCGTTGGTGTGTACTGCCGTGCTTGTTCTGACATTTCTACAGCAGCTTCAGGAGCAAGAAATGAAGCCGGTTGTCCTCAGTTACACCGCATCAAAATCAGCTCTTCCAGGTTACCGTTTCCCTTGAAGCTTAATTGACTAAGCAAATGTCACAGCGAGCGCGCGCTTCAGCGCTGTTAATTATGAGCGGTATCCAGCTTTTAAATCGAGTGCCTTTGAAGAGACCGGGCCACAGGAGCCTTCAGAAGGGAGCGTGTGTTTGCGTTACACTCGAGTGAGACAGACAAGATAAGAGTGACACCTTCTGACGGAGAAGCCTGAGAGAGTCCAGGTTGGGCTCTTCCCACAGCGGGGCAGACAGCACCCCCCCACATACCCCTCTTCTCCGAGCGGGTCATCTGCCGATTGCGGTGAGGAACCGGACCGCATGGGAACACGGGAGCACCTGTCACGTCCTCACTGTTTACAGGACAGCAGCCGCAGCAGGCCCGAAGGCACAGCAAGGGGGGCAGCTTCTGTGTTTCATGTCAGTATGCCGTCAGCGCGGGGAATGCTAGCGTTGTTTTGCCCTGGGCTCTCTCACACCCAAAATTTCCACTCACTGGCCTCTCCGCTGTTTTGACACACACAGACACACACTCTCTCTCTCTCTCACACACACACACACACACACACACACAACAAGTGCTCTCCCTCTCTCTGTTTTCCCCTCATTCCCGCTCTCATTCTCAGAGCATGGCTGAAATATGAGCATGGGAACCAGGAACCCCTAAGTTTGCCATGCAAATTTGCTGGGGGGGGGGGGTGTTGGTGGCTCCTGTCACTTTGGGGGGGGGGGGCGGAGGTAACTTTGGTGTGTTATGAAGGCCATTCAGGTGACTGACAGTGCACATTTTTGTCGTTTTTTTTGTTTTCCACTGTGCCTTCCCACAGGACTGGTGAGACTGCAGTGATCCCACCACACCCACTCCATCCTATCTGGCCGTGCCATCAGTGCCGTATCAGCCCCCATCTCCTCTCTGCGTCCCGCCTCATTGCACCGCCACAACAACGGCCTCTCTTACCTTTCCTCTGGGCCCTGTCATGGCCTTATCTGTCCAAGAGTTACAAAAAAAACCTTTACATTTCTATTTGTTTGGAGTGTTTGCATTTATCTGGCAGAGGCGTTGCAGGATTAGGAAGATAGGGGAGACCTGAAAATTGATGTTTACAATAAACCCGGTGGCCCTTTTCTGAAGGTCTGCAGGACGGTTTCGGGAGACCCCGTTTCCTACTGCCAGCGTGGCGCTGCTTACACTGTCCTCTCCTCTCCCTCTCACCCCAGTATCCTTTTGGTTCCCGTTTCCCTAGCAGGTTCAAAGGTGCCTAAATCTACTGCTCTCAGGCAAGGCACTGTCCTCAAAGCTACTACACAGTCTTTTGTTCCACAGTTTAGGTTGTTCCTCATTAGCACTAACTTTGCCCTGAGCAAGGAAACGTTGAACATCCTGAAGCAGTATTTACAGGTAATAATGGAGTTACAGCTGCTGTAGACAAATTAGCGTTGAGGACATTCTCCTGCCCTGTTTTACATTTACTTAGAGCTTTGTCTTACTGGGCGGCTGAACTTGCGACTGAAATTGAACTTGCGTTGTGGTCCTCACCCGTAACCTCGGTGGAAAAACAGAAGGCTGTATTTTCACTAATAATAAATGTACACATGATACATTGCAGCAGTAGCATGCATTGCTCCTCTAACTCTGTAAAAAGCAGGTGTTTCATCGAACACAAAGACCTATAAATCTACTGGTACACAGTTTCTTTACCCAAGCAAATGAGCAAATCAAATGTCTAAATATTCCCAATGTCAATATGTCTTTTGCATATTTTCAAATATTCAAAACAGTCTGTCAAAAAGAAACCACCTGTTTAACATATGATATGTGTATGATACCATTACCTCAAAAACAACAAAATAATGTTATTTAGGTACCTTCACAGTTAAATGTATTGAATTTCTCCTTTTTTGGCAACCTGCGAAGGACTTTGTCCCCTTCTGTCTTTTTACGGCTCAGAATTAGCTGAAAATAACATCAAAAAACACATCTTTTTACTGGCAGCAAAAGCAAGTGTACTACCCCTGAACCCCACTGAGCGTGCCCTCCCCCTCCCAATCTGTGAGCTGCGCCCCTCCCTGTCCCCTCTCTCTCTCTCCCAGTCATGCTCCTGCTCTAAATTTAACCGGGTACATAACAGGAAGCTGTTCTGGGGTGAAAGTACAGAGTGCCACTTCAGGTTAACTTTTGGAATTCTTGGCCGCCACACTAAATTTTACATGCACCTAATATAGCGTACGCGTCACGTTCCTCCCCGCTCTCCCGATCTCTTGCTACCTGTCCTTCGCTCTCTCTCGCACAGGGGAGCTTTGTGGCGGATGCCCTGCTCCCTCTAATACAATTACACCTCTTTCTGACTTCCAGCGGTGCTGTTCGACCGTGCTCAGGCCCACAGGACAAGTTTCTTAGGTTATTCACAGTTAAATTCCATCTACCTCAAAACTATGAAAAGAAAAACAGAAATCAAAGCACAAGAATGATCTAATCCATGCATAAACCCTTTACAGCAATTATTTAAATGACTTTTTTACACTTAAATATTTTCGTGCACACATATGTAAGTACATAACTATGATTTAAAACACTGGATGTGCTTGCAATTTACTCTGGAATTCAACAGTGACGTAACTTTTGATTTTACTATTTTGGATGCATTATGTTTGCACATGTATTAACAAAATCATATCTACACTATAAAATATTTTGCTATGTCAGTTTGTGCATGTGGTACCATCATGAACATTCTCACCATTCTGTTTTCTGCTGACTTCCTGTCATTTGATTTACTGCTGGCTCTCTCTTTCTCTTTCTCTCTCTCGCTCTCTGCGTCTCTCACTAACACACACACGCACACACGCACACACGCACACACGCACACACATGCATACACACGCACGCACACATGCACCAGGGTGAGAGGGAGGGTGTGAGTTTAGGGTTTGTTTTTAATACTCAGTCCATGAGTGAGGCAGACTCGCTCCATGCAGAGAGAATGGAAGAGCAGAGAAAAGTCCTCCAGAGGTGAGTTAATTTCTTGCCTGTGACACCAGCACCACTGTCTACCACTGACAGGGATTGCTGTGCAGAGATACTCACACAGAAGGAGTGATGTCACCTCAGTGACAGGAGAGAAGCCAGGGTCAGCGCATGCGAACAGCTTCCTGCAACCCGGGGACTGCCACACCACTTTGCAGGAGAGATGACACAAGGCACATTAAAATTTAGGACTGATTTAAGAGGAATGATCCTACAACATGCGTCACACAACACACAGAAATGAGAAACTCAAGACCATGAACCAGAGATGGAATTATGACATAATAAAAACAGATCTTTATTATCATGGTCGCCGTTTCTTTTAGCTGGAGCAGAAAATGTAACCTTGATTTCTCTTCTTTTTTTTCTATTCTTCCTTCCCATCCATTGGATGAAGCACCACACTTCCTCATATTGTCTGTAGACCAGCGCTTCACCGCTTTCCCCACATCCTGTCAACACCTAAGTGGGACCTAAAAATGAGACACCCCTGGCAAAGACCCGTCCAGCCCTAGATCAGTTATCTAAAATCATTCAACTGCATTGTTCATATGGAAAATTGTGAACTACCTGGTATAAAAGCCATTGATTTTAAGGCATCAACAAGCAACAACAAAGGCTGATAATCAATAGCAACATTAAATGATGCCAAATAAGTGCCTGTGGCATGTATGTATTGGATGGGTCATATTGTGAATAATTAAATAAGAGATTTGTATTGATCTGCAGCTTGCTCTTTGTGCATTCCAATGCCGTTTTAACTTTCAAAGCCTCAAACAATCCAATACTCTGTCCTACACTCAATGTTTGCCTTTGTCTTCAATCAAAATCCAAATAAACTGTTTGCACCAGGACCTAAATATAACATTATTATATTCAATATCGCATCATTTTTTCCATTATAAGGACTGCCACTCAGGTTCGCAAGTTGTCACACAGTGGCGCGTGGTGTGGGAATACCACTGCTTGTTGGGAAGAAGCAGGAAAAGCCGGCATTGCTGTAGGTGAACGTGAGCACTGTAAAACCAACGGAACGTTTAGCGGGCCAGTGCTTCGTCTCTTCCTCAGCCTTCCATGACAGTCACTGCATCAGGGCAGATGGAGTCAAGCACATGCTGAGCCTCTCTTTTTGGGCCTCTCTCCCGGGGAAGTGTGAATAAAGAAGAGAACACATGCAATTAAATGCAGAGACGCAGCGTGACCACGAGGGTCCAGTGTCTGGCTGTAATTAAGATGTCTGAAGAGGGCTGTCAGTATCAATAATGCAGGCAGGGCCCAGGCAGTGGGCGGCATGGCTTTGCACTAATAAGCCTGAAGGAGTCTGGGGGACAACGATGTTGAAATTACAGCAGACAATGGCTTTGTCATTTGTTAGTTTTTCTCTGCCATAGCCTGATCCCGGATTGTCTTTGGTTAGTTCTGCTCTACCAATTACATACCTATGTATATAATGAAAAATTTAAAAATCACAAATATATTACTGTATAATACATTTTCAATGACTTCAAGTGGAAATACCTTTTATAATCTACACAATGTCTGCTGTAGTGCTAACAAATTTGTAAAAAAGGTTTAACAAAATTTTAAATAGAAATTGTGCAGTTTTTTATAAGCGAAAACTAGCCTATCCATGATTTTTCTTCCCTCACACACAATCAACACTTTGCCTCCACTCTGCTATAGTACTGTACTCCTTTACTATTCCACACACACACACACGCACACACACAGAGTCACAGCCCTGAGATGAGGTGACAATAGCATTATCCTTGGTTTGTCAGCAACTTGACTCCTCTCCCTGCCTTGGTTTCTCCATACTGTGAATGTCAGCTCACTTCCTTTTGTACTTTGGAGAAAAAGGGAGACAAATAAAAAAGCAAAACAAAACAAAAAGGTCTGAAGGATTCAGCTATCTCCTCTGCATCCTGTCTTCCACTCTCTCTCTCCCACTCTCTCCCACTCTCTCTCACTGAATCTCATTTAGTCTCTGCCCTTGAAATCTTCCCACTCTACTAGTGCACGCAAAAACATACATATATACACATGCACATGCACACACCAGGCACAGACAAGTAAACACACATGCGCACATCCCACATAGATGAGTGCACCTCCAGCCCTAACACTTTCACAGTTCTCTTTCACGATTTGACCTCCTTATTGTAAACATCTTGCTTTTTGTCACTTTTTCTTTTGTAGTTCTCGTCGCTTTCTTTATTGAAACAAATTATCCATTTTTTCATTATCCCAGTGACCGTTTATTATGATTGTTATGATCACGGTCGCACCAAAGATGACGATCGCATCAACCTGTGAGGAGACTCGCCCGTCTCTGCGCTCTTAATTGGCTGCAGCATCAGATCCCAGGCCCATCACTTGGGGCTGTTCCCCCCACAAATTCCCTCACCCCTCCCCCACCTTCCCCCGCTCCTGCACCGCCCCACTGCCTCTCTCGCATTTAAATGCCACAGAGGTATCGATCCACTCAGCGTAATCGCTTCTGCGCTGCTCGGCTGCGACAGACGCTCCTCACTGCCCTCAAGCCCAACAGGCAAACGGGCCTGCAACACAGCAGGGCCCACCCCCAACCACAGGTGAGAACCCCCCCTCACCCCCCCCCCCCGGGAATGTTTGGGGTATGAGATTTGCGCTCGGGTGAGACTGGCAGAAGCCACAAACACGTTTAATAAGTCTAATAACTGCCGTCCACAGGGTACATCCCACCAGGCACACTGCTCCATCTGGGGGTGTTCTGCATGTCACTCAAACTGTTACACTGTACCTCACGTACTGCATGAATGAAAAGTGTCTCCCATAATCCAACAGGGAGAGGCAACCCGGTGCGCATTCCCTCCTTTGTGCCGCGGTGCAAACTTTGAATTTGAGACGGCGTTCTCAAGGAAGCTGAGGACGGGCCTCCGCTACTGTCAGGTCAACCTGTACTCCCAGCAAGGAGCGGGGGGTAACAGCACAGCTCCTCTCACAGCTTTCGTCTGTAGTCAAAGCAAACAGTTAACCTTGCCTTGGGCCCTGGCATGGTTACAAAGCTCCTCTCACACCCGGCACACTGAGGCTGTCCTCTAAATTAAAGTGGCTGTGAAGGGAGGGGGGAGGGCTGACGAATAATAATGTCTGTTACTCTCAATTACAGCTTTAAATTGGAATCAATAGAGCCGGAACAACAGCTAGAGTTTTCCTGTTCTCTCTGGGCTTTTGGGGGCGTGGGTAATCAAGTGAACCCAGGGCTAAAATTAAACCCAGGTTGTTTCCTTTGGAAAATCATAATAATGAGGAGGAATAAGTTATGTTAACGTATAAACGAAGGGAGTTAAATAACTGTGTCACGTGAGCGCCTGTCTGCCTGTCTCTCTGTTTGCCTGTCTCTCCCCCTCCTTTGTCTCTCTCTCTCTCTCTCTCTCTCTTACTCTAGCAAGACCTTGAGCCAACAGCCCCCCCCCCATCTTCCTCAACCCCTGCCTGGTTGCCTGGATACCGCCCATGTGTTTCGCCATGGCAACATCTGGAATAAAGGTGGGTGGGCACCATGCCAGTGCAGGCCCAAAGTTTCACTGTAGCCATAAAACTAACAAAAATAAATCTTGTTCAACTGCTCTTCCCTGCTCCGCCGAGCCCTCCCCCCCCCCTCCAGCTCATGCTCTCACCCCCTGCTGTCCTGTAGTCTCGCTGGATGAGTTAACCGTTTCTCCCTCCATGACCTGACAGGATCTATTGGGCGTGATGGAAGCAGTGTAACCTGGACTCCAAGGGGAGGATTCAAAAGGTGCAAGGCTCACAGACAGTACAACCATCCAAATATACTCACACATATATGCAAGCTTACAAACACACACATACACACAGACGCGTACACACAGAAACACACAGACATACTGTACACACACACGCACATAGAGTAGATAAAGACAGACACACATATATGCAACCTCTCACACAGACACGCACACATAAAAATGTACACATACACATAGACACATACAAACATGTACAACACATGCGCATGCACACGCATACATACATACATTCATAGAACATACAAACACATACACGTACACACACACACACACACACACAAACACAAGCACTCACACATACACACTCACACACACAATCACACACACACACACACACACACACACAAACACAAGCACTCACACATACACACTCACACACACACACACACACACACACACACACACACACAAACACGAGCACTCACACATACACAATCACACACACAATCACACACACACACACACACACACACACACACACACACACACACACACACACAAACACAAGCACTCACACATACACACACATGCGTGCCTGTAGTCACCCACACACGCAACCACACAAGCATATACGCAAGAGCGCAGCAGTTTCGCCTCCAAAGTCATTTCAGTCAGTCCTCCCCTGTTGGGACCTATAAATCAGAGCATTCCACGCTGTTAGTGTCGGCCTAAAAACAATGTTCCCTTTATTATCTGCTTAACCTCGGGATGCAAGTCACACATCATTTTTCTCTCTGCTTGTTCTGTTTCTCTTACTACAGTGTGATCTTATTTGGTGTGTTGCGTTTACATAAAACAGGTTCCCTGCTCATCCGTTGCTTTGAGGGAGAGAATATGTAAAACACCCCTATCATCAAAACAAAAAGTGGTGTGGAATATAGGGCAATCGAGTAAATTAAAATGCATCCCTGGAGAGTCGTCTTTCTCCTTCCCCCCCCCCTCTCTCCCCTCTTTGTATTCCATGCGCGCCAGATTCTTTTAGACTCCAATTCTCTCTTCTTATCTTGTCTGGATCTGCACCCCTTCACCTTCGAGGTTGACCCCCCTCCTCCACACTACTGCATCTGAACCTCTGCCCTGGAGCAAGGGCCCTTGGCTATGCAATGTCACCATGAAAGTAGGACTGATATGTTTATCCTCACAGCTTCATCTACCATCACTTTCTTCAGCAAAATATACCTCAGGCCTGAACATATATCTATACGGAGTTTACATTTACCCTCAGCAAGCACACTCAGGTGGATACAGAATTTGCACCTGTCAATAACAAGTGTTCAGATTTCATTTTATGGTGTGGTGCACTTGCTGTCCCTCAATTCATCTCGGAACCCCGGTACACCCTGTGAAACTTGAATCGGATTGGACACAGATTCAAAATAGGAGGGTCTGATCCAGGAAAACCTCCTATATGGATCGCTGTCTGCGTCTGGCCCCGTCACCTAGCATGGCTTGCTCAAGGAACCAGAGGTGGACGCATGACCCCCCCGTCAGCTGTCACATGTCCCATTGCCTCGCCTCACTGTCACCTGGGGCCGTGCATCAACCCTCGCAAGGTCTCACGTGACAGGTCAACCGCTGCAGTGCAATCTGAGAAACAGGAAGGATGGGCGTGGCCACTGACACAGGCAGCAACAAGCACGTCAGCAAATCAATAAGCAGACAAGGGTAAAAGGATGGTCAGAGACCCTACTGAGAGATATTCTGGTTTATACAACAGGCTTATACAATCCCCCCCCCCCCCTCCGAAATCCCTTCACCCTCCCAACCACAGTCACATATCAACCACATATATACGTCAGCTAAACTATCAATTACTGTCTTTCGTTTCTACGGGAAGAGTAAAGGTTCATATTGCTGGGAATAATCAGCCTCAAAATATCTTCCATGGCAAAATGACATGGTGAACAGAAACGAAGTTCTTAAACACACCTCACCTCTGAACTAATAGCAAAAATACAGGTAGTAAGTATTAACAGGCTCTATTATCAGACACATCTCAAAATTCAAGAAACTACAGAGCCGCAGTGTGAGAAATCAAATTATTCTCCACACAAAGCAGGTGTTGTGTATATTACTAGTGTCATGAAAACGTGCTTTGTTTTGTGTAGCATTAACATCATCAACTATTATTTCACAAACAATTATCCTAAACTTTATTTCTGTATGAACAAGCACAACAGAACTGCAGAAATGTATATTTTCTTTGCGCTGCCTTTGTTTTTGTGGACTGACGTGGGTGGCTTTTGACTAGATGGGAGAGCGTCAGGTTCTTAGAATACGGTCAACAGGATTTCACACCCGAGTGTAGGTAGTAAGAGGCTTCACAGAGAGGGAGAAGAGAGTGGAACACTAGAACTCACAGAGACCCCTTGTGTGTGCGCGCGTGTCTGCGTGCGATTACATTTTTAGGGGGCATGTAAAAATAACCCGTATACACGGTGGATGAGTTCAGCTTCATTTTCCATGACAGGTTTATGGGGGTCTGGGAAGACACAGGGCCGAGGCCAGGTGTGTGTGTGTGTGTGTGTGTGTGTGTGTGTGTGTGTGTGTGTGTGTGTGCGCCTGCGTCTGATACACGGAGAAGGATGTCACAACTTAATACCCATAGTTCCCTGCACTCCTGTTTGATGAAGCGGAAAGGAGATACAGAGGAGATGCTGGGATTTCAGCGACTAACCTGCAACCTACTTTGATGTTCCGCGCAGTCTAAAATTAAAAACACTGACGCTGGTAGTCGTTTTCGCACTGCAAATATGTATTTACTGATTTTTTTTTCTAACCCGCAACAACAAAGAGGCATCCATCAAAAAACTTAAGTAGACCCGTGTAATTATCTCAGTGCAGTTGCACTACAAAACGTCTCTTGCTGCAAAGTCAAAGAGCGGCACTGCAGTTTGTGTGTAGAGATTTGTAATTACCAGAATACATTTAAATACATTTGGGTGGATGGCTCCTCTGAGGATATTCCTTTTCGCCGGAGCTGGAGACAGCAGCCATCAGCGAGCGTTTTACAGAGGCCTCTTGGCCATTACCGGAGCCCCAGTAAGTGCGGCTCGAGTGGAGAGCAGCCTTGACCAACGTGACCACTGCAGCGGTGACTCCTGCAATGTCTGGGCCCGGTGCCACCGCACAGGACCTTGGCCCGTCCATTAGCTAACACTGTGCGGTTATGTAACCTGGCCCGAGCGCTGTACCCCCACCCACCCCCCCCACACCCCCTGCACTTCAGGAAAGAGTCAATTATTTATCAGGCAGCTTGTATTCTTTCATCTCTGCGTTAATTGCTGCGGAGGACTTTGCTCAGGGACCGAGGAGCTCCTCACGAGCTGTCCGACCTGTTATCAGGCCCCCTAATCAGGTGATCATTCCGGGGGTGCAGAGAAGGGGGGGCGGTGTTCAGCAGTCACCACAGTAACTGTGACAGCTTCATTCCTGACACTGCAGAGGAACGCAGTCTGCTCCCCATAATCACTGCCAGCAATCCTTTTTTCCTCCTTAGTCTTTTTCTTTCTTCCTTCCTTCCTTCTTTCTGTCTCTCTCTCTCCCTTCCACCAACACCAAAACACACACAGGCAAACACACAGGACACACTAGGGCACACAAGTCGTCCATTGAATCCGGACTGTCCCACCCCCTGCTCCCCCCTCCTGCCCTAGTAGAGGCGTCACAATCCCTGAATACCGGCCTGTACAGGGTCAAAAAGGGCCACGCCACATAGATCACCATCATCCCGCCCAGTGGCCATTACGGTAACCACCTCTGTGCAAACACTGCGTGACACGATGTCCAGATGTCTGCCTCGCTGAGCGCCCACGTTTACGCGGGGAGCAAATACACAAAGCGGACACGTTCACACACCCAGCAAATACTCCCAGCACTGCTGCACCCACTGCCCACTGCTGCAAGAATGTCTGAGTGTATTTGAAAAAAAAAAAGCAAAGCCTAAAAGAAACCCTGTAGGATTTATTCTGCAGATTATGAGTTTGTCAGAAAAAAATCCCTTAAAATATCTTATTTCTGTTTTCAACTATCAGGTACTGTATGTACAGCTGTTTGATGAATGTTAACTGAAGTACAAAAGTATAAGTTTTTGTGGTCTGATAGGGTGAAATAGTTAAAGGCACAATGGCTGAGAGGGAACGGTTGGACAGGCACTGGGGAAGGACACTATGTGCAAGCATTATCCTATTTGCCAGCGGGACAGGGGTACAAGGGACCCCATGTGGGCCAAGCTGGTCGTGCCGGTTGCCACGGGAGAGGGGAAGAGGGATTTACAGGGCATTCCTCAAATTCTTCCGGTCTAGAAGCAGTGCCCCGGGCTGCAGAGCCGCAGAGCCTGCCAGAAGTTTTTGGAATTCCAGCCCACGAACCCCTAAACTGTGTCCCTGAAGCACATTGAGGGAGGGATAGTCTACCCAGAAGGGGAGAGAGGGAAGGGGGCACTCTATGAGGGGAGAGAGGGAAGGGGGTACTCTTTCTGTAAGGAAGGAGAAATTTGCATGTTGACATATGTTTGATATGTTTTTGATATAATATATTATAAACATTTAAGATATTATACGTTTTTGATATGTTTTTCAATGTTGTGAACATCAGATTTGAGGTTCCACAATTTTCCACTATTTCCACTTTTCATATGTGGTCATTCTGGAAAAGGATGCATACTTGTCATTATTATTTGGATTATTAGTAGTAATAAAATCATCACCATCACCATCATCATCATCATCATCATAATTCATCATCATAAAATATTTCAAAAGGTCTATCAGTCCACCATTTGTCCATCTTGTAGACAGAGTGGCTAAGTGAGGATGGGCAGGCAAAGCAGGCTCTTCTTCGCCCACCACAGGGACTGGAAACAAACAGTCAGTCATAGACTCTGCGTGCAGCGGATAATGACCGATACAATTTCTGTTTGCTTGTTTGCTTGTTTTACTGGACAAACAGGCTTTTGTTCTGGCAGGGCGCCCCACAGGGGCCCCCTTCAGAGCAACAGAGCCCAGAGAGAGAGCAACTCCATCCATTCGAGTGTGATGACATCACACCTTCTGCCCTGCAATCTAGAGACAGGCAACAAGCAAGAGGACAGAGATCGAGTGGTAACATTGGGGGACATGGGACAGAGAAAAGGAGAGGGGAGAAAGGAAGGAAAAAGAGTGAGGTAGAGAGAGAGAGGGGAGAGAGAGGGAAACAGGGGATGGGGGGGAGGGAGACCGAGGAGGCGCAGATAAAAATCTATCATGTGTTGCCTGACAACCACTTTAGCCCTGAAACAGCAGATTCTGACTGTGCCCGCCGACAAATCTTTTCTATACATCATCTCGCAGGAAACAGCACATGATAAATTCTTAACACAATACATTTTGTCCAAAAGATTTAACATCTAATTCAGGCCTGACAGGTCCCTCCATCTCGTGGCTTTGCCCCGCACCATTGATCTCCCTCTCGCTGCCCGGCCTTGGACCCAACAGTCGCGCTGGAGGCTGGAGACGCCGTCGCCACGCGGGCCCGATAAATCAGAGCGACGTCGGGCCGATGCGGGAGACTGGGCGGGGCTGAGCTCGGAACCTCAGAGGGACCTGAGAAGCAAGCCTCAGCAAACAGGCTCGCTCGTACGCACGCACACACGCACATGCTAGCAGTCTGTTCCGCTGCCGGGGAGGGCTTGCGATTCCCAACAGGCACTCGCCATGCAACCTGATGTTCACACGCGGCCACCTCCCTGACAGCCTTGCGCTGTCTGTCTCCCCAGCGAGTCACTTGTTTGTAAAGGCGCT
This sequence comes from Megalops cyprinoides, assembly GCF_013368585.1. Classification (NCBI taxonomy): domain Eukaryota; kingdom Metazoa; phylum Chordata; class Actinopteri; order Elopiformes; family Megalopidae; genus Megalops; species Megalops cyprinoides. The sequence continues at coordinate 16,902,534 of NC_050589.1, forward strand.
ACAACAGAGAATCGATACGGTGTGTGCCGTATTGACATGTGTTGTGGAGGATCTTTGTACTTTGAAGTGTCTGATGCTTTGTTGATAGCTCAATATGTGTTTACCGACTGAGCACAGGCGCAGAAATTCAATGGAGAGCAAAGTTTGCTCCATGCGTTTGCGGATTACCGCATTTTTTAAGATCTGACTTGCATACAAGAGTGCAGGAAAGTCAAAAATATAATTTGCTAGAAAGTTATGTCAGTTGCTGTTAGTAATTGCTAAGTCTGGTGTCTCAAAACCATGAACCCTGCCTAAAACAAGGGAGATTAAATTGAGAGAGACAGAAAGAATGAGAGAGGGAGAAAGAGAAAGAAAGAACCAGAGAGAGATATGCCCTAGGGGAACAAAAAAGTTCCAAATGAACACACATACGCACACATACGCAAATAACAGGGCCAGAGAACAGTTCGAAATGACAACAAGTGGATTTAGGCCTGGGGAATATGCACACAGTTCTTTTCAGAGAGAAGAGCTTCTCTCCTGAAAGGTTCTTAAACAAACAGTTCATGGCTCAATCACCCCACAGCTCCTCTTTACACATGCCAGTTAGACTGACATCACTCATTAGCTGCCATTACGGCTCTTCAAAACCACCTGAGGCACCCCATCTCCTCACACACACGCACTCACACATATAGGCACACATGCACACACGCACGAACACACACACATACACACAGGATTTAACAGGATTTAACAGAGAGTATTTCTGAGCTATTGAATTCACTTTTTTTGAAGAGGCATTAAACAAATTAGAGTTTTAAAATAAAAGTGAACCTTGTAAGCCACTGTGAGTAGAGTGGCCCTGCGCTCACAGTGGTGTGCTATAGAGACAGAGCAAGGGCTGACATAACAGGGAAAAGGGGTGGCAGGGTGGGAAGGGGTGGGGGTGAAGAATCTGGACATTCACTGGCCAGTGGCTCACCAGTTCTTCCCCTCCATTTGCCAAGAGGTCACACTTCATGTTCCGTTCCCATGGCGACGGTGATAGAAGTAACGTCAGTGACAGCAAAGGGGGTGGGGGTGGTGTGTGTGTGTGTTTGTGGGGGGGTAGGTTCTGGCAAAGGGCCAGCAATACCAGAAGTGAGGGCTTATCCCAGAGGAGCCAGAGAGGTGACAGGAGGAAGAGAGGTAGAGGGAACCTCCACCGCTGCCTACTGTGTACCAGCGTAAGCCCAGCTAAGATCAGGAGCATGAGGCAAGGGAGCAATGGTGAAATAGTCAATGATACAAACAAAAGGGTAACCAGGTGACCCTGACAAAGCGAAACGTTTGGGGAACTCTTCATATCAAGGTCCCACTAATTGACATCAGTTAATTGTTCTGCTCTACCAATCCTAAAATAGTCTCTGCTTACCCTTCAAAATGACAGGATAATGAATACTTATCTATCAATATTATTAAACATTAGTTGATTTGTTTGGTAGTGACTGTCCTTAAGGCATTTAAGAGGTGACTGATGACCATTTAAAACAGGCAGTGCATTAAATGCTAATAATGCTAATAATAAAATATTGATCAATGCTTAATTAATGGCACAATGAAATGAGGAGTTTCTAAAGATGGTTAGATTTTACTTAGGATACAGTGTCTGTGAAGAAACAATCTATTAATTGTTTTTAATAACACGTTTCCTTTTTAGAAAATGTCGCACTGAGGGCCAGGACTCCTTGTTTACTCTAGACATCAAATGCAATTTAATGACACTCTCTGCGGTATGTTATCCCTTAATTACATTTATACTTGGCATACATTTTCATCACTTTTATGCAATTCTGCTGCACAGCTCCCAAACAGTAAGACGTAAAAACACTGAAGATTGGAGAGACACAACAAGCGGTTGCTATAAGTCCTGCCATCTCTGTGGACACCCATCTGTTTAAAAAACATGAAATCAATTGACAGGAAAGGGTTACACACATTTTCTGCACTGCGCTGTGCTTCTTCAAGCTAATGGATTGCAATTCCTTAGATTATGGCTTGGCCACATTCCCGACATACAAGCAAATTGAAAGAATTACTAGGAGGACACAAGTCTCCACACAACATTTGGAGCAGTTAGACAAGGACTCGGATCACCCTGCCAAGCAGTATTTAGCGGCAGGGGACATGTAAAATCACTGGAATAATTAACCGTTGACTACACTTGGGAGAAAAGCTCTCTAATTTCACCATTTTCTCCATGGATTTCCGTGAGCCCCCAGTGTGTATCACTGTAATCCCGGGTCATGTTCGGAATGTTGTCTGCATAATGTCCCACGTTCTTCACACACAAACCATCCCCCACCCCATCACAAAAAAAATTCACTCACCCCTCTTACACACACACACATACACGCACAAACACACGCACACACACATGCACGCACACATAGACACACACACACACACACACACACACACACACAATGCAGAAACAGCCATTAGCATGAAAACAGAAACACATGGCACAGGCATATAGGCTATCATTACCCTCTGCAAGATGTTCCAAGCGTTTCAATTATCTAAAGTTTGTAAAGCCGTTGTGTTGAAATGGAGAAAGGCACGGTGCGCTAATGCAATCTGCAGCGATTAAAGTGGTTCTGAACGAAGGGAAAATGGCTCTATCTTTCGTGCTAATTAATTTAATGACTTGTTGCCCCAGGCTAAGCCCGAGTGCTGAAGTTTCAGAGTGTACACCCCCCCATACACACACACACACACACACCTCTCTCTCTCCTCACTCCCCTTTGTGCTGGGGATGGCTGCCTGAATGCCTGTCTCTCTGACACAGACAGCTGTGGGAGTGATTCCATTTATATGGCTTCTCCTGATATGGGAGGATTCTTACAGCCCCAAAGAGCCTTTTTATTTATACAGTCATATTCCTGCCAGCTTTTCGTGAAGACACTTTCAGCACTCATAGCACACAAATCCTCATTTACACCCCCCCCTTCCCCCACCCCCCTCGTTTCCCAGGTTCTACTCCTCCTCTTCTGGCATATACATGCTCTGTTAAAGCTGCCCCTACACCTTTTGAGGGCCAAAGCACATCAACGCAGCACCCATGGTGGAAAATCAGGGGGTGTTCGCGAGACGCGGCAACTGTCCAATCCACATTCACCAAAGGAGTTGAATTTGAAAGTCATGGCCGCACACTTACTTTGACGCAGATTCAAAGTGCAATCAAGGACTCACGTTGACAGAGCGGGCGCCCTCCGTGCTCTGCCAGAGGAGGTGTGTGGGGGGTCTGGATCCCCCAATCGATGGGGGTGGCGGAGAGCGCAGGGGGCGAACGCGGCCCCTCCACCTTTCATGGAGGGCCTGGGATTGATCCACGTGCGAAGCGGTGTGTCCTTCAATCAGAGCCGCGGCCCCCGCTGCGGGGGAGACCGGAGACCGTCTCTCATTGATTCCAGCGCTGAGCTCAGGCTCAGGTGAGATTGAATTCCCGATCCCTGTCCCAGCATGCCTCTGGACTCTCCCAGCTGTCCCCTCAATGCCGACTGAGGTCAAGGGGGGCCTATCACTGACAGGCCCTGTGACCAGGATTGCACATCGATCAACGGTATGTCGATGTCATAATGACAACGTAGAATAAACACACCCACATCCCTTCAACTACTTTAGGCAAAGGGCCAATCTACTGTCACACATGAGGTGGGCCAAGTGACTGGCAAGTTCAGCATCAGCATGCTGAGGAAACACCAGTTCACCTCAGGTATGACTGTCTTAATGCTAAGGCGGAGCAGTGCAAACTCATGAGATACAGACGCCAGCAGCAGCGGTCCCTCTCCCTCCATAATGTGCTCTGAACCGCCCACATTTCCTCCCTCTGGCTGTGTGCGAGGCCTGTGAGATGGACAGCAGGGAGCCAGGCCTCCTCTGACACATGTGGAAGCAGTTTGGAGGTGATACTGGGCTGTAAATCCCGACGCTGGCTCTGGGGACACTCACATCATTACCACCGTTATTACGATTATTATTGCCATTATCAAGGTTTCATTATTTATTTTTTAAGCCCAGAAACTTAGGGACGGGAAAAGGGAAAAAAAAAAGTGTTGAAACAAATAGCAGATGTTTACATTCTTGGGCTGTGGAGAGGGCACGGGCGTGTAGGCCGGCCTTTTTCCTGTGAGCCTGTTTATGATCTGCTAGATCCCTCAGAGGGCCCTGGCCTGTCACCCCCCCCTCCTCTCTCATACACTTCCGTCTGTCTTTCATGTCCGTCCTTCCTTCTCTCAGGGAGACACAGAGGAGGGAGGCGGCTCCGCTGGGCTCCTCTTTCGAGTGTGCGAAGGGCTGCTTTATTGGCTCTGCATGCCTTTGATGCTGATTAAGCCCATGAGGTGTATAAAGAGGGGAAAATAAGGAAGAAAAAACAAGGGAAGGAACAAGGAAGGCTGGGAGACTCTGGGCGCGGAGCAGATCTGTTCATGATTTATTCAGGAGAAGATCTACGGACTGTCTGAATACAGCCACGGGGACCCAGATGTTAGGGCCGAAGAGCACCCTTTCCACCCCTCAGTCTATGACATCTCTGTATACCCCACCCACTTCCCCCTCCACACCCCAACAGAACAGTGCACTCAAAGGCCTATATAATATGGCATCCCAAACACTGTCAAACCAGGCCACCCTTTTCTGTGTGGTCTCTGTAGTTCACTCACAATGTCCTCATAACAAGTGCTCTGGTTCTCAGAAAAGGTCCTGAGAGACACCACCGCTGCTATGCTGACTGAGATTGGCCGGGGGTTGACAGATGATAATGAGTAGTGTTCCCTGTCAGCTAAGGTAACATCACATCTGCTTTTAGGATCAGCTGTCTGGGAAGCTGAGGATTACACCACCCAGTCCAGGAGATGTCACTGCCAGGCCTCTCTGCAGACTTACAGACCTCTCCGCAGACTTCACACTTACAGACATACCCAAAATTACACAAATCCATGTAGTCAAACAGGGCTATGTGTACACAGACTGTCTCACATGCACACTCAAATACACATCCCAAATACACATACATAGTCTCATAGTCACATACACAGGCACACAAACATAGACTGGGACACCAACACACAGACACATTGAGGATACTCCATAACATCATCTTCTCCTTCAAGACAACAAAGAAGTAAAACTTCAAAACAATTTATGAAATTCACCAGCATGCATTCCACGGCAGTATGAGCAACGCAGTCAGACATAAGTTGTAAATTGTACAGGAGGTGGAGCAAAAGAACAAAAGAACCAACCTGGGCATTTCAGAAAGGAGATAAAGGAAGGCAAACGTCAGACAGAGTTATAAATTCGCACCTAATAAATCACCATTCCCACTCGCGGCCGTCACGCAAGCGACTCCACGCGCGACTCCGTGTTGTGCTGGCAGTGCAGGTTGAGCTTTGCTCTCGTCCGGGGGGGGGGGGACATGTCAGAACACATTAGAGGCAGCCCCGCACTCAGACAAGCTTGGAAACGTCAGCCCAATTTGTTTCCTTAATAGCGGCCACATTATTCCAATATACCCTTGAGCTGAATTCAAGTTCACATGGGGAGGCGAGCGCAGCGCGCCCAACTTCACGCTACACGTTATTAAGAGGGAGGTCACTTTGAGGTGTAAACATGCTGTCCTTTTGCTTTGATTATTTATTTATTTCCACAACACACCCTCTGTCAGCAAAAGCTGGGGGTTGGGAGAGAGAGACACAGAGAGAGAAAGAGAAAGAGAGAGAAAGGGAGGGAAGCACAGGGGTAACAACGGGCCGAGTGCTGTCCCCCAGGACCCTGGAGGGCAGAGGCTTTACACAGCAGGAGGGACTTACAGTGTTGTCACTGCTCGTAACCAAAACCCGAATCAGAACCGGTCCCAGTGACTCGGGCTGACGGCTCCCGCGATGAGGCCGGTGGGTGGTGCGGCTCTGGTTCGGCGGGGAAGGTGACACGGTTCAGGGGTGCCCTGTAGGTCCAGCGTGACATTGTGCTGTGGAAGCCACAAGGACACCCTGTCACCCCGCCGCCTGCCGTCCCCCGCCCTTCACCCCCCACCCCCTGCTGCCTCCAGCTGTGGGTGAGCTGTGTGTGTTGAACAGAGAGCAGCCCCCACTGAACATCTTTGAGAGCCAAAAGCTAATGCCACATTTGTAAAGTGTGACAGTTTTGGTATACAGTTAGTTCTTTATGCACAAAAAAGCCACAGCAATGCAAGACAAGAGCCAACTGTTTTTTTTGCTTTCTTTCTCACACTCTTTCATTCTTTCTCCTTTTTTCCTTCCTCTCTCTCTCTTTCTCTCTAATGAGGGATTGTGGGCATTCAGGCTGTTCCCTGTTGTTCAGGAGTGTGGGCTTGGACTATCGACCCCTCCGGTTAATATTCATAAAGGCTATTTCAGCAGCTTTAGACTTTAACATTGCGGCCGGCCGCCCTAAATCAATTCCCATTGATCTGCATCGGCTTTTCTTTCTTGCATTGATCTCGTTTAAACTCACGCTCAAGGTCTTTTCAAACATATTTACTTTGCAATGAAGTCTGAGATGGCTGTAATTTCTTTTTTTTCTGCGCAATTATCATTCTGGTTTACAGATAACAACTGCATTGATGTCACAGCAGTTTATGACTCAATATTTGCATTGCGGCGACACAGGACTTGCTGTTTGTACTGCAGGAGAATGAGTTTGGCACTATAGTCCTGGCTCATCTTACTCGATACCTTGCCTCCTCGCATGTTGCTAACAGTGTCAAAGAGTATTCAGACAGATGCAGTTTAGAAAACAAAAAGATTCACACCTGGGACATTGCTTCCTGGAATGAGAAGAGGGACACAGAGGTAAAGAAAAAGAGAGAGACAGACACAGTGTGAGAGTGTTTCAGAGGTAGTATTTGAGGGCTGCTGATACCAGTTGTCATTAAATATACCTTATTTTCCTCTTAATATTCTTTCTCCCAATCCCTCCGCCTCCTCCAAACAGAGAACAAAGGCTACTTTCAAATGCATTGTGCGCCGCTTCGAAGGACACAGGCCTTAATTCGGGAGCGCCCGTCTGAATGTGTTCAACACGTGCATGAATAATTGAAAAATATGCAGGGTTATCAGCCCATGCTGTAATTGCAGAAGACTGTTTCAGACAGCAAACAAACAAACAAACAGAAAACCAAACAAATCAATGGCCACACTGTACATGGACACGCCACACTGTTAAGCACAGGAAATATGATCATTTTCTGGGGTTCGTTAACTGCCCGCAGCTGGAGCTCTGAATGGTAACTACCCCACTGCGATAATTACCCTTCTCTTCCCCCGCCCCGACCCCCGCTGTAGACCGACTCCACTCTTCTGCTTTCAGACGCCTTGCCATGGGGCGTTATTTACCAAAGCTTTCTTTTCATTTCCAACTATTAATATCCCTGCGTTTAGAGGAATTACTGGTATACCGTTTGCCGCTTCCAGGTCTCTCACACAAACTCAATTGGTTTCCTCCTGCTCCTTTCCTCCTTCACTGTCTAAAGTCTGTACCCTAGCCCATCCAAAACTCTTAAAGTCCAATTGTCTTCATATTAATGCCTTACACCCCTCCTTCTCAAATTCTTCCACTCCTCCCAATTCACCCCTCAGTCTGACACACAGCAGCCAGTTCAGAACAACCCTAGGCTTCTCTCTCTCTTTTTCCCAATCTAATTCAATTCAAATTCAAATTTGCGTTATTGGCATGAAATACATTGTGCAATTATTGCCAAAGCATGTTATATAATACATGAAAAGGGGAAGAAAAGAGGAGCAAATAAGAAATAATACTCTCAGTCTCTCTCTGTTTCTGTCTCTTTCACTCTCTCTCTGTCTCTCTTTCACTCTCTGTTTCTCCCTGCCCTGTAGCACTATCCTCTAGGAGCCTGCTGACCCCCCCCCCCCCCCCCCCCCCCCAAACTGTCAGAGTCTCCCAACCCGCCTGACTAAAACAGGACCACCAAGAAGCTGCCTAGGACTCAGCTGACTGTCATTCTGTTCTCACAGATTTTACAGAGGGCATGAGAGGACCCTGCGAGTAGGACACTCCACAGCATAGCGGGAGGGGGGCAGGACACACCACGCCTGTCACACTTCCAGCTCCTCCTGCTGGGGGGATGCGGACAACCCGCTCAGCCCTGCCCGTTCCACCACCGAGACCGTGATACCCGGCGTGAGGCCATGGTCAACCCCTCCTTACGGTCAAATGCGGAGAGACGATGATAACGGCAGCCTTTTTTTTCTTCAAAAGCATGGCATTAACTAATTCTTGTTTTGCAATTAATAAAAATGAATAATGATGCCATTTTGTTATGGTTGTCAAACACTGATTGAGTCCCATACATGAACAAATGCCTCTGACTTTTAAAAGGTGGTCATCTCTCTCTCTCTCTCTCTCTCTCTCTCTCTCTCTCTCTCTCTCTCTCTCTCTCTCTCTCTCTCTCTCTCTCTCTCTCTCTCTCTCTCTCTCTCTCTCTCTCTCTCTCGCTCTCTCTCTTTCTCTCTCTCTCTCCAGTTTTGAAAAATAATTTTTTTGGCTATGGTAAGCAAAAAGCCATGAGGGGTGAAGACAAGCTCCCTATTAGGCATGTCTTCAGCTTTATCTAGCCAGTGTTTGCCAGTTTAAGTGTCTTTTCATCCTATGAGCAACACTCTCCTCTTTCTAAAGTGTGATCTACTGTATATATGATTAGTTGGATTTTGGTATTTTAAGATATTTTTACAAAATGATGTCTAATATGACTAACTGAGTAAAAGATTTCAATTTCAGCCCATTTTTTAGCTGAAATGTATACATTGTTGTCCCAGGCTGATAATATAATTTTATGTAATTATATACGATATTAGCTAAAACTTATTTGCTTGTTTGAGCAGCTTCTTTTAGTTTTGAAATGGTGGGTGGAGGATTCAGACTAGGTGATGCTGGACCAAAGCATGACATTTTATGAAATATTCTGAGGTCACCAAAAGTAAGTAATGAACTATTTTAACAAAATGGGATAGGTGTGTTACGCTTTTTTGTTTTTTGCCAATTTAAAAATGAAATTGTCTTGTTTTTTCTGTTATTTAGAATATTAAATAACAAGTTAAATCATGTGGAGAATGTGTATCATTATTCATTTCCAATTATTTTCACAAGGCTCAAAGAGTGACTGCAATTGTATTATTTTGGAAAAAATTGAGTTTTTTTCTCTGAAGATCAGTAAAGCAATAACAGATCTGGAACAATAAAGATTGCTTCAAATCTAGCAATATTTGAGTTGGTGGTTGGGTTTGTCCATTTAATTATATATTGCAATTAATTTGAAAAAAAAGGAAAAAAAAACTTTGTTGGACCAAAGCCATCCTGTTTTATTTTGTTTTTATAGGGTGTTCAGCTTTATTCTCGGTGGCTTATTTTCCAATAAAACTTGGATGTGATACGGTCTAGAATTATTTATTGGAGGAAGGGGTAAATTGGGGTCATGAAATATAAATTCTGGGCAGGACATTAGATTTAATTACTGCAATACAGCCCATCAGAGACACTGGTAGATTGTTCCATCTTTGAATATCATCACTTTTTTAAAAGTGGCTTAAAAATAACACAATTAACTTCATCACTGCTGGAGGACATTATGATCCCTAAATATGTAACTCCAATTTGGGACCATCTGAAGGAGAGAGAGCTGGAGAGGAAATCTCAGACGTGCCCCCATTAATAGAATAACCAGATATCATGCTGAATTTATTAATGACCTTTATTATGGTAGTAGAATTTGTTGAGGGGTTTTGTATGAATCTCAGGACATCAACAGCATATAAGATGATATTACAGTGTGATTCTGCTGTCCTAAACCCACAGTTTTTTTTTTTTTCTGACAAATGGCTGCTCTACGTGTGATGTGTGTGCCTGCTGGTGCTGGAGTCTCTACCTTGTCACTGCCCTGTCCATGCTGACAGCTGAGAGACTGACACCAATCAGCTTGTGCAAATCTCTGGCACCTGTTCACCAACTTTTAAAAGGTGGTTATCTGCAGAAGGGGATGTCTCTCTCTCTCTCTCTCTCTCTCTCTCTCTCTCTCTCTCTCTCTCTCTCTCTCTCTCTCTCTCTCTCTCTCTCTCTCCCTCTCTCCCTCTCTCCCTCCCTCTCTCTCTCCCTCTCTCTCTCTCTCCCCGACTCACCGTCTTTGTTTCATTCCGGGCGTGTTGTTTTTTGGTTTGTTTTGTCTTTTTGTGGGGGATTCTATGGCAAGCAGGCAGCAGCACCCCTTTTTCACAATTTGTTATTTTGGTTTGTTATGTTTTCGTTCCCCCTTGCGTAGGTGGGAGACACCCCTGATCCAGCACTATTGCAGGGCGGACCAGACTCTTTTTCTTTCTTTATTAATTTGCTGTCCCGCTTGCATTCATCTGGTGTAATGACATTTCAGGATTAGTTTTGTTCAGTAACTTATATTATTAGCAGCTCTGTGGGTTGGTGGCATTTTTGTTTGCTATGTTTTGGATTTGGTTTTGTCTCCTCGTGACTACAGCATAGGGGACTTTCATGCCATGACACATTAACATGGCAACTAGTAACAGGGAGAGGGAACATCCTTGTTTGGTCCTTCATAAAAGTTTTAATGGTTGTAACATATGTCCATTTGTGATGACAAGAGGCTGATGAAGATTTATATAATACTTTTATGCAATCAATTATTCCTTTACTAAATCCCAACTGTTTGTAGGTTGAAGAAAACAAAATTCACAGCTAATATCATAGGCCTTTTCTACATCAAGGCATGCAACAACTATTGGAGTTTTAGGTTTTTATGACATGACAATATTAACATTAAATATATTAAAATTCTGTCCACACTGTCTAAAGTTCCTACCTTTTATGAATCCAGTCTGATCTGGGTGAATACTTCCTGACTCAAAACAAAAATCTAAATATGTATGTCCATGTTTATTAATGATAGTTGGAACCAAGTGAGAGCTCTTTTTTATGCTTTTTCCCTTTTATGCAACCCTGTTTTTTTTTTTTTTTGAGAGAGAGAGAGAATGTAAACTGTATATTACACTTGTCCCACTTGAACAACCTCTGCCTTTGCACAGAAGCACTCAAGCGAGACCAATGCAATCCTCCAATACAATCCCCAGCAGCCAAAGGTTATTTTTCGCACTACAAGTCACAGAGCTCACCACAGTGGACACTCATTGGAGGATAAGCACTACTCCTCTGACATCATTTGAGTTACTCGCAGGCACCTGACAAAACATTTGCGTGCCTTCACAGTGGTTAGACAAGGAAACACTCGACGACCTATCCACTCATATCTCTAGTGGAACAAAGCCCATTTGTTCCACCCCTGTGGGATCCTAGCGGTTGTCTGCAAATGACAGAGCCAGTTTTTAACCAATGTCACAGGACTCACCCTGCATTCAAAGTCAACGCCTTGCTGACTGGGCCACTCAGATTTTAAAAACTGTGTGTTAAGTTTTGTAGTCATATTCTGGGAGATGGCTGATTGGATGGCTGGTGTGGATATCTGTTTCCATTTTTAAATACATAGGATAATGCATTTACCAGAAATGTTTTTCGGGGGGGGAAACCATCTGTGCCTCCTGATTTGCTGTTTGGCACTGAGAAGCGATAGGGCTTGTTGTTTTAAAAGTTTAGGAAGCATAACCATATTTAGAAAATACTCCATATCTTCAGTATCATAATGACATTCCGGAGTAAATATTTCATCTTTTTGATTCCTAGGTTGGTACCCTATTTCTTAGCTATTTGGACTGTCAGCTAGCGATTCTTAATTTGGTTTAGTGGAAAATTCTGTTTCCAAACTCAATGTATTGTTTGAGTTTTGGCATAGTAAAAGTCATTTACTGGTCAAATGTTAAAATTTATTAAATTTATAGACAGTTTTTTATCTTTTGGAGCATATGAGAATGTAATTTTTTTGCTTTTAATTTAGCATGTTTTTCTTGTTTCCAGTCTTTTTCTCCTTTGTACAATGAATAAGAGATAATGGTACTGCTAATGAAGACTTTAGCAGTTAGAGTGTAGGTTGAGAAATATCAGGGGTGTCTTTTAGTAATAAAGTGTTAAAGTGCCGGATGAGGCTGAGAGGGAATGTTCTTTGAGACCGATTGGAACACGGTAAGATGTTATGACAGGGTGAAAGTGAGTTCTGAAATTCTAGGAAAGAATAATTTGTTTTGAAGGAACTGATTTTAAAAAAGAATGACATGATGATGGCAATGAAGGAATTCTGATGGCAGCACCAGGTGCCAATACACAGAAATCAGCAGAATCACGACCAGAGACCAGTATGGGAATGCCTGTCTATAAGGCTAGGGCATGTGCATTTGTAAATCATCCATGAACATGTTGGTCACAGTTTCTTTAAGACACGCACATGCTGTGTTTCCTCAAATCAATTTTGGTTGAATATTCTCATAGCTGAGTCAAATATTGTTCAATACATTGTTCAATATTCTGCATTTAGGCATTAACACTCCTGCGGTAGGCATATTGTTTAGAAGAGGACAAAAGGTGTGTGTGTGTGTATGTGTGTGTGTGTGTGTGTGTGTGTTGGTGTATGTAATACTTCATAGTAGTTAGCCAATTTACTGATGTAATTATATAGGCTGCCATGTATTAACAGCTTGTTGTGAAGAAAAACCTGACTGTGGTGTTCATAATTATACAGCCTATATGAATAAATGGAACTCTCCCTCATTAACATGAACATGAACATTAACATAACAGTAAACCAAAACTGTACCTGTACATTGTTGCATAATATTTATTTGTGTGATTGGGTGCTCTGAATCATTGTTGAATTAGGGTAATTAAACCGCATTTGAGCCGCTTACAACATGAAGATACTAATGTACATTTCAATAATAACCTCACGCTCCACGTGGAAGTTACCACAGATTATGTCACCTGCATTTATTATATGCATTATACTCATCTACTTTTTCACCAAAATACATAATAATCGATAATCAATGGTGTGGGGCTTCTGGTAGAAAAAGCGGATCTTTCATCTCATGTGCTCCAGGACAAATCTGCTCATGCCTGTACACAAGTCCATTACTGGTCAGTGCTCTTTGTTAGCAAGTCCTGGCTTCCTGCATGTTTGCACAAGGGAACTATGGCAACCTGTAAGTCCTTTTTTCGGATCAATCTGACCTGCTCACTCTAATTGACCCTGACTCGGATGTCACCAGTAAACCCCATCCGCAAAAAGACACACACACACACACACACACACACACACACACACACACACACACAAATTCAGATAGGCCAAAGCTCTAAACTGAATCATTCATTCCACCAAATCAAGAACACAAGTTGTGTGCACACACAATAAACAAGGATGAATTCTTCAGGAACCTCTAAAGTGCAGAAAATATGAAAAATTTAATAATTCCAGGGAATAAAAATTCATAAGGAATGTACAAAATCAATATTTTATGCTACTTACTGTACCTATTCTTTATTACAAACCTATTCAGGAACAAGCATTAAAAATTGAAGGTGAAGGGGGGGGGGGGGTGGGGTTGGGGGGGGTTCGGGTGAGGGGGGTGGGGGGTGGGGGTTGCCGTGCAGCAGAGCTCCAAGTTCAAAAGCAATACTATTTCATTCATGTTTAAAAGGCCTTTCTTGTTTCTCCAAGAGCCACTAAAGCAGTTTTTAAAACAGAAAAAAGCTTTGATAGATTGAACGTTCCAAGGTGCCAAGTAGCTGTCAACATAAATAGCAATAAAAAGTCGAGAAAATGTTTTAAACCTGAGTTTTCAAGGTTATGGCCCATAGGGATGATTTGAGGGAACTGCTTTCTGTCGCTACAGTGGTTACGCAAGGGAAGTGGAACGTGTGCATGCATCTTTGCGCACGCGCATATGTGTGTACAAGTGTGTGCGGTCAGGTGTGTGCACTTGGGTTTGCGTGTATGTGATGGACTTAATGCTTTTAACTCGAGTTAGAATTAGCGAAGCAATGAATGCTCCTTCTAATGGACTTGCTCAGTTTACCTGTTTACACTTAACTGTGTTCCTGTTCAGAACTTTTAAAGTAAACCTGTCACTTTGTCTACATCTTTCTCTTCCAACAGAGTTTGATTCAGTTATTTGTTCAATTCTGGTCATAATCTGTCATAAAACTGTTTCTCACTGAGAATAGCAGAGAAATGCAATTAAATGTATCCATATTTAATAAGAACGGTAAAAGATAGTTGTCTATTGTCAATGGAATAGTCGTCGTTGCCATCTTCATCCTTACTGCCATCCATAATACACTGAAAATAAAGAAAACAACACTTCCTCTATTGGGTGGCGTCTGGCTCAGAATTGGACCGGTATTCTTGTTACTTGTTTAATGTGACTTGAAACCAACACAACAATGAAACATTAATTGAATTTATTTTCTCTAAATTTTCTCTTTTCCAGCATTCTCTTGGCTGCCTTTACTGTCTCAGTGATGTCATAGTTACTACTATCTCAGTTTCTAAGTTTCTACTGTGTTAGTACTGTGGCAGTTACAGCAGTCTCATTCAAAGTCTCAGTTACCATGCTGCATGAGCAAGGGCAGTGAAGACATGTAACCCTCTCTCCTCTCTTGGCACTGACATCCTACCTGACAAACCCAGGCCCGGCTCGGCACGCAGCACCCTCTCCCGCACCGTGTCTTCCATGGTACTTATGTTGTTTGACAACTGTGCGTCCGCCTACAACATGAGTGCAGACAACCCTGCCAGACGCAGAGACACAGATCCATGGGCTCTCAGTGGGCACGGGTAATGGGAGAAAGATGTTTTCATCTGCTGAGATCACCCACAGCAGCCAGCTCAGAATGACAGGCGCTGGGCCACTCTGTCTACCTTCGCTTTCTCTCTCTCTACTCTCAATTTCCATTTCCATTTCAATGTCGAGATCGCTATATTGAGTAACATGTAGTGTGGCCAAAGCAATTAACAGAATTGGTTGTTAACAGAAAATAAAAAAAAACAAAAATGTAAAGTAATAACAGAATAGTGCTTACAGGCTAAGTGATAATAGCCGTACTTCCGAAATTTAAGGCATAACACAAATATTTTCACTTCTTTTTCCCCAGGTTTAAGATAAATGTGACACAGATTTATTTTTTCACAGATTTAGACTAAATGTTAATGTGTTCCTCAGATGTATACATCTTTTGACAGCCATTAAAATGTATCTTTTAATAAATATCTTCAGATTTAATTGATCATTCTCAAAGGTATTTTATTAATATATAACTTAATTAAATCTGCTGTTCAAAATTAACATTTAAATATTTAATATTTAATATATATTAGATTTTTTATCATAAAAATTATTATTGGATATATCTGAAATTCAAATATAAAATTAAATGTGCATTTTAAATGAAGTATACAGTATATATCTTCACTATGGGTTTTCAACAAAAGAGAAAATAAATGCATGCTGAGAGGCAGTAAAAATGAAATTATGAAAACAAAAAACAAATTGTAATGGCTCTAAATGTAAAGACATAGGTACAAAATACAGAGATACTCTGCATGACCTCCATTATATGTTTGCAGTGCTTAAACCAATATGTCTTTAGCCTTACAACTGTTTATTTCCTACAAAGACCATTGAAAAGTTAAATGCACACAACATGCATTGGTATGTGTAATTTTGAGGACATTATTTTGCACAAAAGAAGGTGCAATGACAAGGGCAAAACATTTTCTGTATAGTATTGCCCAGTCAAGGAGACATAAAAGCCACCTGTGATCTCTGCCCATTGTATTCTAACACATAATACCACACTTTTACTTCTGAAACCTCTTCTTCTTTTTGAATAACACAACATGGGTGATCTCTCCATCCATTTGGTACACTCTCCTCTTACCATAGGCCAGAACCAACTGAACCATGACTCATATTACAGATAATAATGAGCCAATTTGCCTTCAGCAGGTTTCTGTTGGAATGTCTGTGTGCCTAAGAACAATGTGTAACCCCCTGAGCAAGTTATTCAGCGCCATGTCTCATTGTGTACAACAAAGGAAGATGTCTTCATTCTGGAGCTGTTGTCTAACTTATGATTTATGAAAACTCTTCCTTCTCCTGTGGTCATTGCCAAGACCTCAAATGTCAAAAGTCAAAAATAGCATGCATGTTAGTCTGTGTTTGTTAAGTTTATTTTAATGTATGTGTGATTTCACTATGTAAGTAACTATTAGAAAATCAGATCAACAGATTCAGCAAATGAACTAAATATGATGAACTAAATAGTCTAACCTCCTCCACTTTCAATAGTTTGAGTGTTGCTGTTAGGCTCATCCTTTTTACAGTAGGAGTACAGCTTGTTCTGAGATCTGTCATCATGATCTAATCATTGAGAGTTTTCTAGTTCAAGTCTCCTCTGTGGGTCACCAAATATTGGACATATACAAATATGGTAAGACATCCAAAGATATTTCTTGATTGTGACAACTGAATGGTGTGTTTGAAGTCTGCCCTATGAGGTTGTAATACAGAAAGTGACATCACCCTCATGACTAGTTAATAGCTGAACTCAATTTGCTGCATGTTTTTTTTAAGTTCTTTTCTGATAAATGATTAAATAAAGTATGGTAATCCTTTCTGAAAGAAAAAAACAGTGGATTTGGATTGATTGGAACCATGGTATTCATGTTGACATCAAACAATAAATTTTCATTGACTGCGGCTCGCTTAGCTCATTGAGCAATGAGGTTACCTTCATACCAGTCAGAGCTAATAATGTTATACATATTTGTGTGCATGTTGTTAGTGTTGCTTTTAAAAAAATCTGTCAGGAATGTTATTAACTTTGTTTGTTTTCAAAATTGATTTGTGATTCAAGTCTTACAGGCAAAATGATACTTCGCCTTATTTCCCAACTCCCAATACAGTTGGTTAGGTAACCCTTCAGCATGAGTCTGTACCCCTGTATAGTGTCATTTTATACTGTTTCCTTATTTGTTCTGAGCTGTTCAATAAGTACACCCTCTGAGTACAGTTATAGTTTTTATTTGTGGAGAGTGATCCTGCCACTTCGATGACGTCAGTCGAGAGTCATCTATTCTCCAGCCAGTGTTCGCTCCACTGTGGTGTATTGTGGGATTTAGTGGGGAAAATACTCATTTTGTTGCTCAAGTGTACTGGAGTATAGCATTTGTCTTGCTTCAGTACTCCTGCAAGAGTATAAAGGATGTAACAGATAGGCAAGCTTAATGTATTACAACTGGTAATTCCAAAAAAGAGTAAGCAAAAACCATAAAGGAAACATTAAAGGTATTTGTAAACATTTTTAATTAT
Source organism: Megalops cyprinoides (assembly GCF_013368585.1). Taxonomy (NCBI): domain Eukaryota; kingdom Metazoa; phylum Chordata; class Actinopteri; order Elopiformes; family Megalopidae; genus Megalops; species Megalops cyprinoides. Next base: position 16,919,864 of record NC_050589.1, read on the forward strand.
ATATTAGATAAATTAGTTAAATTATATTAGTTTATTTACTGAATATGTGTTTTGAAATTGTGTGCAATATGTTTTACACTTACAGTTATGCGCTATATTTAAGTTATACGTAATATGTCTGCTCTATTTACCTTGGAAGCCGCATGTAAGACTTGTAGTAAGACTTTGCACACCGGAGTCTGTGACTGAGACTCTGCACAGATTTAAAACATAAATTTTCTGCTGAATAGCATGTTGTGAAATATAGCTGAGATGTAGCAATTAAATCTGTCAAAAGATATAAATATTTGAGAGGAAAACACTGCCATTTTTCTAAACATGTGAGAATATGTCAGAGATAGGACAAAAAAATTGTAAAATTATGTGTCTTACTTTGGCACAGATATTGTCCAGACTGTATATTGTTATATCAGTGTTAAATGTTGATTTCAAAAATATGGCAATAAGCATGAGATATGAGATTTTCTGTTTTCAAATTCAAAATGGCTTTTTAAAAATTTATTATGAGTATCGCATTGCATGTTGTAGGTGAACCCAAATTAATTTTTAAAAGCCAATTGATCTGATTCTTTCAAGTGGAATAGTTTGATTCTTACAAGTGGAATATTTACTGATACTGCATTAGTATACACATGACTCTCTCCAAGCACTTTTTATTTTTATTTTATATATTTATATATTTTATTTCTCTGGATGATACTTATTACTGTGCTTCTAATAACCAGCGTGTTATTTTGGCCAATAATGACTGCGGCTATGACCTAACAATACACATAGACAGACTGTCTTCTTGGCCAAATCAGCAAGCATGCTCCACCTAGTTATAGATGGATGCACCAAGATGGGCTTTACAGATACCTCTATTGTACACAAACATTTGCTAATATGGCTACCCAGATGCATGTGGTTTGGTAGATGGAAAACAGTCTACTTATTGTAAACAACAGATTATCTTGTTAATTTGCTGCATTGTGAATGATGGTATGTTACATGTCTGGAGCAGAGTCATATATTCCCGAAAATTAAGTTGAATCACTTTTCCCTTGCCAGAATCATATGATTTAATGTTTTTAAATTGTACAGAAAGAAAATTCTTTTTGTTGATGTTGAATACTAATTAACAATGAAAAATGCATGAATTAGCCAACTGGAAATGTGATGGAGAATGAATGTCTGATTATTTTGCAAGACAGGAACAGCACATCAGATCAGGGGCTAATTATAATCTGCTTAAATGATGGAATATAACATGTAATATATATTGATTAAATATATACTATGTAAAATAAATATCTTTTTTTAGTATTATATTTTTGCTAAAAAATATGCTAAGAATATATTATATATTCACAGGCTTTCATTAAAATTGTTCAGTCTGGCACATGCACTGTTCACTTTAAAATGATTGTTATTGATCTGGCTGTGTCATGAAAATAAATTATGGTAAACGCTAAGAAAAAAGTAAAAATAAAATAATCCTGGTAGACTTACTAATAATGTACAGTAGTAGCACAGAACTAAATTATTCCCTGTCTTCCCCTCTGCTACTCAATTTCTCTCAACCTTGGGCTCTGCTTGCTGGTGTCTAATGCTGGAGCGTCTGTCTGCCTCTGTGTTAATCTCGTGGAACTCAATACCCGTTTGCATCGCCACGGTCCATGACAGCAGATTCGCGGCATCTTTGTGACAACGACTTTCCAGGACATCTCACTCAATCGTCTGCGCTTTTGTCTCCCGTTGCACACAGATGCTCTGACAGGCGACGACGCTCACTTTTTCTGTGTTGCCTTTCTTAAACTTTTATGATTAAGTCATAACTGATGAGATTGAATGTACAGCTTTAGACGTTCTGAACATCACAGATAAACAAGCCCACCTGGCACAGAGCACCGAGGCGCGTGTATTTACATATCACACCGAGCGGTGCAAACTCTCCCCCCCTCTGTTCTTCACTCCCTCCCTCTCTCCCTCCCTCACTCTCTCTCTCTCTCTCTCTCTCTCTTTCTCTCCATCCTCCTTTCAAAAGAACAAACAATTGAGCTGTGCCTGCTTCGTACTCCTGGAAATAAACACGGCTCCTCCCCTCTCCTTTGTCTGCAATTCCTGGTGGAAGTGTTTAATATGGGCCTGGACTTTAATTGCTTGTGAATTGAGTGTTTTCATGGGGTGTTAGTTAGGACCCTCCTCTGGATTAGCGTGCTCACTCATGGGAAGAAGAGGCTGATTCGAGCCGACAGGCGGCCCCGTCGGAGGGAGGCAGGCTAACCTGCCGGATTCATGCCCCAGCGGAGACGCGCCGCACTCTCAGCGAGCGGAGACATATGGCGGGAATCATGCGCTCTCTCTGCCTTGTAATTAAAACATCTGGGAAGCGGCCCCGGAGCTCACTGAATTAAACAGGAGCTGGCCGGCCAGGGGAGAAGGGCTGTGATCGGACACGTCTATCCACCCCCCCACGATCAGGCCCGACTCCCCCAGACACTTGCAGAACTCCATAGGATGGCCTCTTTTTCATCGCTCATCGCTCATCTAAAAATGCATGAAGGCATTCATTTTAACAAATTACAAACACTGTTGATTGTAATCATAAATGCTGATGAACAGACTGAATAATAATAGGCCTTAGATAAATAAGCAATAATAACAGTATTCAGATTTACCAAGCAGACTGAAAATACTGAGCCTTTTACACGTAACTGGCATGAGCTTCTCTCCTCAGAGCACACCCCTCACACAGCACACTCGTTTGTTTTGTCTTGGTTAGTTGACAGCAAAAAGAGATTATGGCAAGGTTTCAACAACAGAAACTCAAAAGTGATGGTGGCTGTGCATGGTGGCGTGGCTACAGGGGCACTGATCATTTGTCCTCTGCATGAAATGGGGAGAGAATGTGTGCATTGTCCTACATCTCTGTGTCTGTGTGTATGTGTCTGAGAGAGAGGGAGAAAGCATTTCTGTGTGCATACACGTGTGTGTGTGTTTGTGTGTCTGAGTGAACAAGCGTATGGACGGGAGTGGCCTCTGACACCAGCAGGTCATAGTCTCACAGAGCCGCGTTCTGAATGTAAATCAGACCCAGCGTCTCCTGCCCTGCTCCGCTTGGCGAGCTTGTGTTGGATGCAGTCGTCTGTGCTGTGTATACCATATGCTTTCCTCTGTCCTCGGAGCCCAAGAGGTGCAAAACTAACCAACGCAACACAAAAACCCCATGGGCTGTAGCAGCATCAAATCATTTAATCCCACCCCCCCCCCCCTCCAGCTTCACAATTTTGGCTGTCCTCCTGTCACAAAAAAAGGAAACAATGCCTTTTAATGGCAGCCAAAGAAACACTGACAAGTTTATCCGCATCCAAACCGATGATATTAGGAATGTGAGATTGGCAGTTTGTGGTTTGGTCATGTTTCAGACACAATGACTGTGATTTGTTAGGAGCAGACTTTGTCCTAGTATGCTCCCCTTCGCAGAAGGAAAGCTAAAGGCCGAAGAGCCACACTCACACATCCTGTTGACAATACCCCTGCAACACAAAGCCTGCTGTGCCCGGCTTCTCTCCTGAAGTAAAAGGTACAATCATGTTTCTCATGTTTCTGAGTGTCTCTCCTGTGTTGAGGCTGAGCTGGCTGAATGTTTCTTTTTTTGATGCACGGACATGTGGAGGGTCCGTTCTTTTGTCGTGTTGTTCCTTTGCTCCTCCGCACCTGTGAAAAGCGACCAGGGCCCATTGTATGCGTTACACTTTTTCCATTTGAAAACATAATTGGAAACGGCGTGTCTCTGTGTGCTCATGAGTCGACACTTTCCCACAGCCGCCCAGGCCATCATCACCGCTGCGGCCCTGCCGCACAGCACTGCTGACCTGTCACTCTGGCACATGTGGGTACCCCTCTCACCTTACAGAGCCCAGAGCGTTCCCACGAGACACACCTGACACCCAGACCCGTCCCTGCCCGCTCCGAGGGTCAAAACCAGTCTGCGCCACACAGCATAACACAACCCCGCCCAGATGACCCCTCTCAGAAACCCACACCATCACTCACATCATTCAGGTGTCCCTCAGATAAGGAAAAAGGAGAAATCACACATACACACATACAAGCACACAAAAATGTGCATTCTCAGGGAAAATTGAACATGCTCCATTTTTCCAAATATATCCCCGCCGGTTTCCACGAAACATCCCGCATGGAACTTTATCAGAGCAGTCATGCCAATCCTGCTGAATAGGGGTGCATGACAGGCAGATGAGTCCTTAAAAGATAAAAAAAACACCTCAAACAGTCCGTATGGCAACTTATGTGTAATTACAACGCCAAGCCACACATACTGTAACACAGCCTCCACCCCCACTTACACATGCCATCCTCCAGGCTGGCACCTGTCCATAGCAACCTCCTTTTCCGTTCACACTTGGAAGGCGAGTGTCATTGTTTTTCACCTTTTTGAATTAGCATCGCTAATGCAAAGCACTGGCTAATATGTCGGTAACCAGAAGCAGCTGTGTGTTGTCATGATGTGTGAATAGCACCGAGACCCTTGAGTGAAGAGAAGGAGGGAGGGAGAAACGGGGAGGGAAAAGAAGAAAAAAAGGGAAACGGAAAGACAGAGAGAGAGGGAGGGAGCAGAGGAATGACAGAGGGAGGGAGAAGAGAGGAGAAGAGAGAAAGTGAGAAGAGGAGAGAGAAACAGAGTGTGAAGGGTAGAAGGTTAAATAGGAGGAGAGAGAAGAGCAAGTCTCGCTGCTGCCACACTGCGGTCCCCAGTGCTCGCAGCTCCGGTGACAGGAAGCGAGGGGGAAGGGGACGGGGACGGGGGGGGGACGGGGGGGTGTGCTGGTGGCCAAGAGACAACAAGGCCCTGATGAAACAAGGCTTGCAGCCAGAATTTTCACAGCACAGCCCAATGGCCACACACTCACAAACACTTACACATGGCTGCCAACAACACATTGGCAATCTGAGACTCTGCTTGGATCCCTACTCTTTTATTATGCTCTCCCTCTCTATCTCTTTCTCTCCCTCTCTTCTCTCTCGCTCTGTGTTTCCTGCACTGTTTGCTTTTTCAGTTTTTACTGCTGGTAAAAAAAAAAATCACTGCTGGCCTTTTGTGATTTTCATTCATCCTTCCCTTGTTATTCATAACAGGCATGAATTCAAAAAAGAACAGACAGCCACTAAATCTGGAAGTAACAAAATTAACCCCTGCATTTGACATTTAGCTCTGAATTACAAACAGATTCAAACAAAAGTCGTATTTTTTAAATGCAAATCTATTTTCTTGCTGCAGGTTTTGTGATTGCTGCATTCATATTGAAAAAAAATGCAATTGCCTAAAAGAATTTAATGATAAAAAATTATACTTTTTAATAAAATTTGTAATTACATTAATTAAAAATATAAAAATAATGAATAGCGTTCTGAACAATAAATACATTACCAATAGTGTTAATATTGACTCACTAATTCAGAAAAAAAAGAATCCGTACAATTGTTTGTAAAACAATGCGAACTATATTGGCACACTACAGGAACATGGAGACAGGTCATTTTAGAAGCAAAGCAGCTAATGTCACCAATAAATATTTACAGTTGAGAATGAACAGAGGCCTTGATTAGATTTGAAAACTGTTGTCCAAGAACATGATTTTAGTTGAGCATTGCTTTTAACAACTGCATCATGTCAGGTTACTTCACATTATAGGAGCAGGAGTCATGTTCCTCTGTATGTCCCTGTCTGAATTTTGTACTAGTTCTACAGCTGAGAGAGAACACAGTTTAGACAGTTTGGACAGCTCGAGACTCACAGTGGTTAAGACCAATCATGGCTTTCAAGGACTAAATCCCTCTTCACTGCTCTTAAAGCCCAATGCAGATCTCTCCATCCTTTCAATTGGATTTGAACCTAAGGAATAAACTAAGAAGAAAACAGGCTCAATTGTGCAATAAAAATAAATAATGATGCTAACACCAACACATTTCAGCTCACTAAGCTTTCGTTAGGCCTTCAATCCAGGCTTCATTCTATGCATGGTTGCATGTGGGTGGGTGTGTATGTGTGTGTGTGTGTGCTTGTGTGTGTATGTGGGAGTGTGTGCTTGCGTGTGCCTGCATTTATACCAGTGTGCAAATGTTAATGTTTCTTTTGGCCGTTGAGCTACCATTCCTCAGCAATGGATGACCATCCAGGTACTGTGTAATTCACAAAGACTAGAGTCAGTGGAAAGGCTACAGCACTGACCACATATCACCGGTGAGTTAAACACTGGAGACAAACCTGAGACATGGCCAGATGGGTCATTGCCCTATGTTTCACTCAGACTCCTACAACCATCCCTGTGCCAGAGTGCATTTTACAGACCCACGATCCAGTGTTGTCCGTTTGCAACTAAAGAACCTGAGCTCGTTCAGGTTTGCGCGAGATTCGGAATCCTTGGGTGTGTTAAAGTTACTGCTTGATGAATGAACACGGACGGCGTAATTCCATACTTCAGACATTTTTATTAGTGCAACTCATCAGATAGACAGCTCGACAGCTCGCAACCAGCTGCCCATATCTCGCGTAACAATCACTGCGCATGTAGACGTACGCATAAAATAGTCCCTGGAGCAGCTCATTTAAAAAATGGAAGAAATGAACTGGGACTGTGAACTTGTTCAAAATTCAAAATTGTGAACTATGAACGTGAACTTTGAGCTAGCGTTTGTGAAGTGTGAATTTGCACAACACTGCCATGATCAGCAAATCCCAGCATACATGATTTAGAGACAAATATTACACTAAGGCCAGTCAATATCTCTGAATTATTTAACGTCCTGCTCAGTTAATTAGATATTTAATTGACTACAGATATCTACTGATAGATGACGACGTCCCATTCCAGCATAAATTCATGCAAATGGGACAGCACTTGACCCCTGGTAGATTTAGAGGCTTCGGATTCAGGTCAGAGTTCAATGTGAGGTTGTCGGGTTCACATTGACCACTCCCTGTGGTCATCTTTTCAGCACCTGTTCCAGTCTGTCTTCCTCATACCCTTGATCTCCCAAATATAAATGAAGACCATTCTAAAAAAAAAAAAAAAAAAAAAATGCCACAGACACAATTAAATTGACAACATGAAAATTAACAGTGTTCTATTTAGCTGTTTTCCTTTGAAGATTTTTTTGTGCTTTCTCCCTCTTGCATTCCCTCTATTTCCACCTCTATTTTTCTCTCACTCTCTCTCTCTCACATAGACATGAGAGAGCCATCTCTCCACCTCTCCCTTTCAGAAGGTGTTTGTCTCCTCTGCATAAACAGCCCTCTCCCTTCCAAACCTCTCTCCTGCGACTCCGCTTGCTTCAATGGACTTTCATGACAATTCATTCCATGAGGTTTTTTTTTTCCTCCCCAGGTGAAATATTGATGGATTTTTTATGAATAGCTATGAAAAATTCATTCACATTCCGAAATGAAAAAGCGTAAACATGCAGCATCTCCCTATTTCCTATGCATTCATTATCCCTCTCCCTCTACCTGTGAAAATAGCATTTGTGTGTGTTTTCCAGCACTCGCCCTAATTGCTTAATTTGACCCGCTTTCCCGTCAATTAAAAGCCTGTCAGCTACAGAGGGATGGGTAGATGGAGAAGTTGAGAGATCAATGGACAGATCAATACGCAGATACGTCAATACGCGAATAGGGAGCTGAAATGAAAACGGAGACAAGTCACGTTTAGCAAAGAACAACAGGAAAGGGCTGCTGCAGCTTCAACTACAGCCAAAACAACATACATAACAACAGTCACAACAGCGACCATAGGAGACTGAATAATCACAGAGGATCCAAAAGCTGTCACTTTAAAAACGACATTAAATGAGGCCCCAGAAAATCTTCACAACAGACATACACAACAATTGCACTGAATCAGGCAGTTTGCAAGGGGGGTATGAGTTACACATAGTTTTTGCAGTCTCTCTCAATGCATTTCAATTACAGTTAAAAAAACACATACACACCTTTCCCAATCCATAAAATGGGGGCGGGGGGGGATCTGTTGACCAGCCCTATTGCTACCGTATACCGGCCGTGCTTTATTTTGTAATTTTCCACTCCATCACCTTGTTTTAATTAAACCTCTCATGAGAATCAAAGTCGGAGCAATTATATTTTCAAAGAGAACCCCAAGAGTCGCATATGCCTGCTGCGTCTGACCCCCCAGGGTGCATTAATGAAAGTGCCCCATTCCACAGAGTCTTCACATTCATGCCACTCTCCCCCCTTGACATCCTTCTGGCTCCTTCCGTGCTTGAATTCCAGTTGTTGACCTGATTATTTTAGGCAACATTTTTCATGTCGCTTCAGTAGAGAGACGAATAGTTAAAAGCTGGTCACAATGTGTCCCGCAATGTAAAGTGCTGGACTGTTTGCTGGCAGGCCCTGTGCAGTGAGCCAACAAGGTGTCAGTCTTTGAGACCTCCCCTGCCCAGACTTTCCCTCCCATTGCCCTGGACTCCCAGAGGACTGGCTGCTGTGCTGTCTGGGAGTGAAGGATTGACCACAGGGAGCCTGCCCTCAAACTGTCACTCTCTCTCTCCAAGCCTTAGGAATAGAACAGCTGCAATGGTTTCCCTTGCTGAAAGCAGCTCCCAAATGTATGTAAAGGCCCTTTCACATACATAGAATAAGGTGGAATAGGCTTTTTTTTGCATTCACATGAAAACTGCTAGTAGCCTGTCCTGATAAAAGAGTTATCTCTTAAAACAAGGTAAGGCAGAGTGAGAACTATGCACCTGGCCAGTTATAAAGGTTAGTCAGACGGGATGGCAAAATAAAGCTAGCTAGATAGTGAAGATGGTGGGCAGATTTTCTATTAGCTAGCCAAGTACCTTAATTTGACCCCAAACTGCTATTTTATCCCAAAATAAGTGTAAAATGGAGCTAAAAGAACATTTTCAAAAAGGACATTGAAATCTATATCCACAGGACAAGTAAGTGGATGGCACTTTCGTAAATACATTATCACATTAGCAAGCTGTCTTCATTTATCAAACAAAGCTACATCAAAGCACAGGTTAACTAGACAGATAGCTAGGCACTACACTGTAAAGCATAACTAGCTTGCTAGCTAGTATGATGTTGGAACTGCCAGTAACCCTAATGTTCAGAACATGGCAAAATCAAGGGTTGAACATCTGCCCTGGGAAAGCAGTTACATAGATGTTAGCTGGACTGGCATTAAAACTACCCTTACACTGCAGGGAATCTGGACTTGCTTCTGAAAAACATCCTACAAGCTGCTGACAGCCAAAAGGCCACACAGACACACACTCCGACACATCTCTCCAGCAACATGACCCGATGGTTAGTTGACACCAGCGGGCCCATTAGCCTCAGTAAACACCTGTGAGGCCTCCATTGCTGCCAATAACAGTAGCATCTAGGTGTTAGGTACTAGCTAGGTACTGCTGCACATTATGCAGCAATCAGCTGATTGCCTCCTGCTTTTCCATCCCGCCTCCCCACTTCATGGGACTCAAAGCCAAAATCCCAAGGATAACACACATCAAAGCCTCTGTCCATACAGACCCAGAAATTCTCTCATCACTCCTATTACTAGATCACAAGCTAGCACCAAAGCAATACAATAGCTACAATAGCTATAAATAAGTATCTAAGGAGATCATGTTAGCTTAACAGTAGCCTGTTTCCAAACCACAATATCTTAATATATAATATTCCAAGGTAATATCTACCAAACTACAAAACACAGTAAATGATATTAGACATTCATCCTCGTCATTTTAGAACTATGACAGTAATAAGAAGACACAAGGTAAACTAAATCTTAGCATGGCTGAGATGATATGGATGGGAAGCAAAATGATGATTTTGGGCTTTGCATGTAAAGTGACAACATCAGGGAAAGCAACCAATAAGAGTAGCAGGAGAAATGCGTTCGGGTAAAGTTGTGAGACACGTGTACCGTGGAGGTGGCATGATGTACAATTGATGCATTACTCATTTTCACGAAGCCTCTTCATGTCATGTATGTGGATCCAGTGGAGCTGGTTCCAGTCAGGTTCCATTCCTGCAGCCATTGATGGCTACACCAAAAAGATGTCTCCATGTTCTCCGGAGTGATATTAGCTCCACCCTGTGATGCCTGACTTTCTCAGCATTATACCATCACCCTTTTTACTATTTTGACAATGTTTTCATATACGGTCATGTATATTCATGTAAAGCTCTGGCATTATCCCAAACATCTCATAGGGCCAAAGAGGCCATAAGCAGTACAAAATAGTTCCCTGATAAAGCCCTCACCTGATACAAAACATTCAAAATGGATTTAAGTTCAGGTGTAAAAAAGCCATAAGATCAAGTGTTGCCACATCGGCTAGGGCTGGTAGAAAACCTTTCAAATAAATGCAGTGCTCTGTTTATTGCAGACGCTGTGGTGATGAGGGGAAAAGGTGGTTATTTTCTGTGTATACGTACAGTGCAATCAGGGAGGTGCTCTATATCGGAAAGGATAGTTTGATGGAAATCTGACTGAAGACTTAACCACTCTAGTAATTTTACATCTTTTCCTCTATCAAAGAGTAGCACATGAAGACAGATGTCCCCAGGGCATGTCCACATTCTAAACTCTAAATTCTAAATTCCAATATGTGATAATGGAGACACTGAGGCAATAAACACAAAAATGGGCTCAAAATAGGCAATAAAATAGTCGTTCGGCATAAAGTAAGACTTAGCGATTGAAACAATAAAATCAACAAACCAGGAGATTCCGCAGTGCGAACTAATCCATGCCCTTTTATGCTCTAGTCATCTAGTCATGATGACAAATCAATGAAACCATTGCTGGCCTATCTGGTGAAACATTCACCAAGCATGAGGCCTCTCAATCCTGGCCTGGAGGTAAAGGGGGGTGTGGGGTGAGAAGAGGGTGGGTGGATGCAGGGGGGTCAAGGGCAAGGAGTCCAGGGTGAAATGTGAAGATATAACTGTACATCATGTCTGTCTTTGCACTGCACCTTACACACATCAAATTAACATTACCACTCTTTTACCACAGGCAAATCAAGTCTATTTAAAGGAACAACTTTGTAATTGAAATACAGCAATTGGTAAATGCAACATTATTTTCATTTTTGTCTTTTGCAGTATTTGTGTTTTGCTCCTTCTTCTGTCAAGTCATCTAGAATATCATAATCATATTTTGCCACCAATACAACCGAGGGTCTTTAGAGACTCTCTTTGTTTCAAAAATCTCACTTCACATATTGGTTCTGTCCCAGTCAGTAAATTGAAGAACAGGGTCAAAAGCCAAGGGATCAATATCAGTTATTTGGGGGACAGGCAGACAGCAGCAGGACTCATTACCATTACTGCACGTTACTCTGAAGCACAGCATGTGACAGAGGGGCATCACGCAGGGCACATTACACAACAGAGCATCCCTTCCAATGCCACAAAGTTCACTTCCTGACACAAGAGCAGCGGACTGCAGCTCTCATGGAGTATGGGGAAGAGCAACAGGCAAAGCGCGGCAGCACTGCAAACTGACTTCTCTTCTGACTTCATTAGTGTAATCCATCCACCGATACTAACGAGATTTTGGGGAGGGGTGGGGGGGAGAGAAGTGTGCATTGATAAATGAGATAAACAGTTATTAGATCATCAGATCCTTCCCCCTCCCCCCCGCCACGCTACGGCTGAGTTAGGCCCGCAGTCACTTAAAGACACAGAGGAGAGGGGACTGGGAAGTGCCGCGTCGTTCGTAATCTGGTTTCACCGCCGTAATCGTGTCAATGTCACTTTCAATCAAAGCGCAACAACGAGGAGTAAATAACTCCAAAAATGATTGGGCCAGGACTCCGCATGGTTACTGTTGACTACGTCTTTAAAATGACCTACAATTTTAAAATCAAACAGACAAACTCTTTCTCTTACTGTCTTTTTTCATATTTTCTGCATTGTAACACTATTGATTTCTCTTTCCAAAGACAGACAAAGCAAAGACATAACACAGCACAATAAAGTAGAAGTACAGTTACAGGCACTGACCAGACCAATGGAAACTATATCGTATTTTGGGAAGTGTAGTTATTCCACTAATATCTGTCTGAAGGATACTAGGTAATCACATAGAAAGAGCATAAAGAAGCCCTGCACATTACGTTTTTCCTGCCCCCGCCCCCTCTCCACCAAGAATTCAATCAATTGGATTATTTCAAGAATCTGTTCAATCATTTATACAAAAAACTGGGGATGGAGGTCTTTATAGATGGGTGGGGCTTCATCTTTTATGATGAAGTTATATCACAAGGTGACAAAGCGTGATTCATTCATGAGCCCTGTGATGGATAGCATGTAGACTGAAATAATAACTACTGAAATGCATTCCTTTAATTGGAAAAAGAGAACCACTGGTTTAAAGTGCAAGAGATGGACTGAAAACCACATGTCTGAGCAATTACCAGAAATCTGAATTTGCATCCAAAAATGAAAATGACTTTTATACAGCCCCTATGTAAGACTGTGGACATTCGGTAAAAGTTTTAGTCAAAAAAGAGAGAAATTCCCATAGATAAACAAAGTCACAATGACTTTAAGCTTCTCACTAACAACAGATGTAGGGTAATAGTCGGGACACACATTACATTGCATTACATGAATTTAGCAGACGCTTTTATCCATAGCAACTTCTAGCAGAGAAATGAAGTATATTCATCTGAGTTATATGAGCAACAGTGACAGACCAGGTTAGCAACACCCCCAGACCAGCAAGTGCTTGCACAACACCATTCAAGCACCACCACAAGTTAACTTGCGTTAATATGAAACTAGACAGCCTAGAAAACTGTTGGAGGTTAAATACATAGACTGCCATTTATCACAATGTCACTAAATCACATAATATCTTCACGTAAAAATGCTCAGCTTGTTGCATTTATAGTTGCATTCGGAACTGTTATTTTCTTTATCTCTGAGTCAGGTGCGGACACCCCAGCTCTTCCCCAGTAACAGAGGTCTGCAGGATTTTCTCGTGAAGCGAATGAGAAGAAAATCAATGTGCCGGAGCCACAGGCCGCAGACCCCGGTGCTGCAGTGTGTTTGTGGGGGATTTCTCAAACGCCAATACTAACTCTCTCAGCAGCTTTCTCACCACAACAATCCGGTAATTTTTGGTGGCTTGCTGGGATCGGCAGATTCAGTTCCCCAAAAGTCAGTTCAGAGCAGCCCACCTCCTCTGACCAGGGTACTCCCTACTTCGCACATACAAATATGTGCACTTCTCCAAACTAAAACTAGATGCCCCCCCCCCCCCCCCCCAAAATCTGTTTTTAAAATATCCAAGGAAATTGCTGCAAAGAGGTTGTCTTTTGTATCCTGTTACAGTCAAAACCTGGAAACACTTAACGTACCGTTACAGTAAATTAGCGCACAAAGATCATAAGTCAGTCAGGAATTAGTTGGGTGTCATTCTCAACACGCATGCTTATGTTTGCATCGGCGATTACATTTCATGGCAATCATAAAATACAGTTATATTTCAGAGCACTGCACTGGTGTCTAAACAAACTACTGTGGTTTGGTTGAGCCTGTGTCTCCTTGTTCATGCATGCATACATGCATGCCTGTCTAGGTCTGAGGGATAAGAGTCCAGCTGTTCAGCTTCTCACAGAAGACTGTGCAAATAGAGAAGTTTTCTGAAATAGGTCATTTGCCTTCATGCAAAAAACGTGCACTGAGACACCCACATCCACATATGCACACCTCAAACTCCAACCCACACCCAGACATACAAACACATTCATGCACAATTATATACTGCAGCTGCTGTGGACACATATGCATATATGCATAAATATATTAATAAACAATGACCAACAATACATCACATCTTGCAAACGAATCAAAAAACCGTTTAAGCACAAGGACTACAAAGGAAATTTTTCAAACCAAACAACTATGGATGTTAGAATGATCTCACTGGCTTTTTCAGGTAAGCCCCCAACCCCCACCCCTGTAATCAGATTTTCTGGCTTAACTGACAGAGGTGTGGTGTGGCTGATACGGGGAGAGGAGAGGGTGTTTGGGGTGTGTGGTGGGAATGGGGGGCCAGGGTGCAGAGGAGTGGTAACACAGGAAATATGTATATATATATATTTAAAAAAAAAACTCCAACGGTTCCTCTCATACAATGCGCGGGACACGCCAGTGTCTTTCCTTTGGTCTATCTTCCCCTCTCCGCGTGTTGTTCGAACACAGTAACAACTGTGAGTACTGTCAAAGATGAAGAAAACTATTCAGATTTCTTCCTTTTCTTCCCATTCCTTGCCACAGCTTTCCACAGAAAGCAACACGTGCTTGCAACTATAAAGTTATTGTTGGTCTCTTTCCTCCTTGCTGCCTGCATTGTATCATCCAGTTTAACCTTCTAATTTAACCTTCTCTTTTTCATTTTCTGTTCTTCTATTTATATTCATACAATTTTTATATAACTTTATACACTTTACATGGTGCACAAGCAGCAGTTTGTAAGCGGAGTGGCACTCCATTGAGGCAGAACGAAAAAGGAGGCTGTGAACAGGCTGTGTGCTTGCAGACAGGCTTTTGGTCGGCAGCCCTTTGCTTCAGCCACAGCACAGTCAAGTGAAGGGACTGCACGAGCTCAGGCCGCGGCTCTATTTCCAGGAGGTGAGGGGTTTCTATTACAGTCACACTAAGGTCTGTGGCTGCGCTGCGGTCAGACGGAGACGACCTCAGCTGTCGTCATCTGTCCCTCGCACACCTGTCCCCCGCCACATTTCACACAGACGTCGGGCGTTTATAGCCGCTGTCAGCCGAGGCCAACCCACGACACTTCCAAATAGCATGAGCTCTTCCACTCGTGCCCAGTGGCAATGGTTTTGTCACACTCTCCAACAGGGAGGAAGGGGACAACTGTAGACCACCCCCCCACCCCCACCCCCTTGCTCTTTCTTAAGCTGAGGGATAAACAACGTTTTTCAATGACCGTGTTTAGAATCAGCATCACACATCTGATGGTATGACATGGAGTTTCGCAGAAAACAAGAGTTGCACTACACCTCATCGACCCACTAGGAGCTCAAAACTAAGAACTCAGATTTACTATGTGTCACAATCTGTACATCTCAACTTATCTGTAGACACTCAATAGCACAGAACTTTTTTGTTATTTATGACTTTATTGAAATATTTATCCCAGTTGTATAGTATATGCAGCATTAATGAATGTCTGAGAGCCCAGCAGTAGTGGCTGGTCCGGTGTAATTGATGGACTCTTGGCAGATGGTTTGTGCACCCTCCCTGAAATATCTCCAGCCATACTGCTGCCCAGGGGGCAGGTCAGCTCCCACCGTCAATATGGACATCAATACCATTATCATTATCCCCACTGCAGCAGCCCCCTGTTCGCCCCACTGACCCCCGCCGTCCCACCCTCCCCACATTCTCAAGGGCTCCAAGCAAAGCAAACGCAGTCTCGTACGAAAATGCTGTGCAAACAAGCGTTTCAAAAATGACATTCATGCTGCGCATTGACCTCTTTGTTTATAATCAAAACAGACACCCCGCGCACGCAGCCCTAAGAAGGGAGGAACGGGCTGAGGAAGTGCCGGGATGTGCTTCGTGCCCCGGCTCGTTTCTGTTTCTCGTTTCACTTTCCTTCTGCATTACAACGCACCAGTTCTCCAGCTGAGGGTGAGATGCTGTGCCTCTCCACAGGGGTTCGCAGCCGGTGTCGTCCCTGGTGGAGAGGCCCGGCCAATCAGGCCAGCCTACGCCCTTGCCAGTGTGCAACGCCCCTCTTCAAAGTGTGAGGGGAAATGAACGTTACTGGTAGGCTCTGGTGGGAGACGGTTATTTGGGTTTTCATCTCCACAAGGAGGATGTGAGGCCCACACTTCAAACTCCTAACCCTAATCCTAACCACCCGTCCCCCTGCCACACCCATATACAAAATGCAAAGTGCGGCACAATCAATGGACAAAACAATATCCTTCCATAACAACACACAGAAGACTCCCTTAATTTAGAACAATGCAACAAAACAACTGTTTCTTTAAGAAAAGAGAGAAACTCTAATCATTGTCAATTGTTTGGGAGGAATAAGGGGTGTGGGAGGAGGGGGGTAGTGGTAAAAGGTCTAAGAGTCTAATTGTATTTCTGAGGCAATGTGTGTATATACGCAGGATTTAACTTACTGTTGCATGGGTATCCCAGGAAACGTGGCTAGTCATTCCTCAGGACCTCCGCTTCCCTCTCAGGCATGATGCTCCGCCCTCCCGGCCCCTCCCTCCACCGCGCCGCCTCTGACCGCCACGGCAGGAGCAGCTCTGCGATCGTTACTGGCTTTTCATAATCGCTCTGTAAGAATTGCTTTTTTTCATTAGACTGGATCTGTTTCCTGGGGGCTACCCAGCAATTTAACTTTCTTCTTTCTTCTTTTCTGCAAACCATTTCAGCTTCATCCTACCACTCCAACCTCCACCGCCCCCCCCCCCCCCCCCCCACACCCAATCCTCCTCCTTCAGTGCTCCCTTCCCCTCCTCTCTAAATCAAATGCTGCCCCAGCTAATGCATGGATCCATACTGCCCTGAGTGAATTAACGTTAGTAATAAGATATCATGGCGCTGATTGATTCCTACCAGCCACACTATAAACTGGCTCAATCCCAGGGCCGACAAGGCCATTATTTTCAAACATTGATTCCAGTGTGGACCGGGGGACGATGGGGGAGCGGAGGGGTGCACGGGTTCTAGGGGACTTGCTGGTACTGCGCAGCAATGCTGGAACCAGATCTGGGGTTCGTCACAGTCCAGATGGAGCAGAAGAGCTTTTGGAAATTCACACTGGTGTTTCATCTAATAATAAACAGCAGCACAACGATCAGGCAAATAAAAATGTAATTATCTGTTATACAATGCTTCAAAGGAGCTGATGTTGGTGTAGTACCGCTAGCAGTCAGTTAAAATTCAAGCTCGAGTTTAACAAATGGGGTCATGTAAGTCAACAAGATCGTAGCGTAGACCTGCTGCTTAAGTTAGCAGCAGACTTATAGGGGTCTGTTTGCTTTTTTTCTTTGTTCCTGATTTCAAGCCAATCTGGCTTCTATGAGTCATCAAAAATGTATGTTACATGACACTGTCTTGGATGCGAGGCAGAATTACAAGTGTTGCTCATTTGTCCCATTTCAGAGTGTGCTTTTAATCAATGACATTTCGAAAGGCTCTGAATCCAGCAGTTCAAAGAGAACATTGCTTGCTTACTGGACTGGACACTGGACAAAATCTGCTAGTTATTTTATGTCAGTTAAGCATTTATGGACACTGAATCAACTTGATTTAAAATAGATTGTTTTATACTGGACGAAAATGACTCGTGTTATGGGAGTGCCTAATTTTGGACACAAGCTTTCTGGCGCCATGCAGTGAGAGTCATTGTTAAAAAAACACAAATGATTCAGACAACACAGTGTTCTTCTTGGCCACTGTGTACTTGCATAAGAAAAGCTGACTGTAAGATGTTTCAGTAATACAGTGATCTCTAACCATGCTGAGACACGCATTCACATATATGTATGTATACACACACACACACACACACACGCACACACACACACACACACACACACTCACAACCTAGACACAAAGCCCCTAAACCTACAGACACTCACTCCTCAGACATACACACACACACAGACTGTGTACATACACACGCACAGTGTAACACTGTATACGCACCCACTCATCCGTGGGCTAGCAGGACAGTTTTTATGTTTAAGTGAGTCACCTGGAGTAGAAAGAGCATTCCATCCCCTCTTGATCATGTCACAATTGCGCTTTCAAAGCAATTCCCCCTGCTGACAAAGCCTTGAAAATGAGTCAAATCCCCCCAAAAAATACTGTTCCATGGCATTACAGAAAGGTAGGTCATCTGTTTTTGTGCATGTGCATGGGTGTATTGCATTGGGTGTATTGTGTGTGTGTGTGGGTGGGTGGGTTTGTGGGTGACTTGTCTGCTTGCGTGCATGTGTAATTCTCCATCCATGACACCGTGTTCTCCTGTGGCAACAGGGATGACAAAATCTCCTGCCTTTACTCAATACCCACAACAAGCATTTTCTCAGCAACATGTAACCTAATTAAAGACACCATCTGTTAATTCTGTTAAAACAAAAAGAAATAAGACATTTATTCTGACATTACATCCATACACACTCTGAGCATTCTGCTCTGTTTTTAATTCCCTTTCTGTGATTTGGAGCAGAAAAAAGGGGGGGAGTAGTGAAAAATCCCCAAAGGATGCTTTGAAGCCAACTTATTTTTGTGAATGCTATTGATTTCCTTCCTTAATTGATATTCACAATGCTAATCTCCAGTTATAAATCTAGGCAACTATTGATCAGTGAGAATGTAATAAACTTTTTTTTCTCCCCAATGCACAAAATAAGCGTTATTGCAATGTTAGGAAAACATCATTTAATACCAATATTGGAGTGGTAATTATATTAACGCAATCGAACAGCAGGCATTGTGAGGCATAATCAAAGTTATAAGTACAGCTGACGGCGTTCCAGCCTCCCCAGAGAGGCCCCGACTTGAGGCCTGCATATGAAGTGGCAGCGTGCCTGATGAGAAGCACCACTTCCAGGGCAGAAGGCCGGGCTTTAACCCTCCCCTCCTCCTCCGGCTCCCACAAGGCCATCCAGGGGCCATTGTATCAGATCACAATCCATTTAGCTAGGATTGCCGCTGCCGGCAGGGCAGGGAGAAGGTCTGGCCCTTCCCGCCCCTCACAAGTGCAGTTCTCCCTTGACCGCAAATGGAATGATCAGTCAAAAAGCATGATTAGAATCGGAGGGTCTGATAAGGGTGTCCCGTGTAGGAGGCCCACTTGGCTCGGACTGCTGTGACATGTTGTCTTGCCATTCTTCAGCAGCGCTGCCCACAGAGGCTGCGTGGAAGTTGACGCACTGCTCACTTCCCTTTATGGGGGGGGGGGGGGGGGGGCTGGGGGGTGCCATCCACCAAAAGGAAGGGCAGACTGGGCATCTAAAGAGATCATTCCCCATACAGGCCTGGGAAATATCATGTAATTTTAATCATCTGTAATTGGAGTATTGTTAAAATGTAAGTACTTTTAAATATAGGCAAACACATGAGCCTACAGTTATGCTATTGACTGACATTTGACAAAGACTAGGGGAAGCTGCCCTAGAAATAGTACTGTCTCTCACTGACTGACTGACTGACTCTCTCTGTCACTGAGGGAGCAGATCATGCAGTAACAATATTCCACCACTACAGGGTGAACATGCAAACCAAGGAGCCACAGCCAATGAGAACACTGCCCGTTCAGTTTTTGTCTCTATGGCAGCACTTACATGCCTCAGTCTTTTTAAAATAAAATGGCAGCACACTTTTGGGAGTTGAGCAGTCCAGCAGTATAGCCTATAGATTTACATCATACAGTAGCAGGGCTGGATTCAAGAGGAGCACGTAAGATTGCCCCAGATAGGGATCATCTACTCTGTGAAGTGCTTTCCACCCTCCCCTCTGGTGGCCATTTTGGTTTACAGAGAAATGAAAGTAACAGGGCTCAGAACTGATTCATAAAATATGCAATTGTGTCCCTAAACACACCCAGATGACTAACCTACATTTTTGGCTCTTGTTTCGATTTTGTTCTTAAATGAGAACCAATACTAAAGAAATTAGGAAATTCTTTCTGTTTCTTTGTCACAACCTTACAGTTGTTTGTTTGTTTGCATAAGCTTTGTACCAGCAATGCGTGTATATGTGTGTGCGGTATATTCTCAAAAATGTATTTGAAGGTGATAAATGTTGTGTAGAAAAGGCTGCAAAGTCCATACTCTCATGCAATTTTGTCAAAATTGTCTGTAAATGCAACAAGACGAATTGTTTCAAGGACCACGGAATGCTGTTAGAGAATACTTTATGTTCCTCTGTAATTTGAGTTCATAATTATCTCAACATTTGAAAATCGTTGGTGTAATCTCATCAACAGTGGTAAAAGAGACCCACGAACAACAATGTCAGGCAGCTCATTTACTAGATGTTATTTCTGTGGGCGATACATAAATGTAAAATGACCACATGAGAGTGAGGCAGGCCATGTGACATGAAGGCAAGCCACAGCCTGTATAATTGGCCACATCGGTTCACGACAATGGGCCCCGTTTTAGCCAGAGGAGGGTTCCCAGCGCCACCAGGATGTTAATGACAGCATGAGAGCTGCCCAAAATATATCTCTCTTGGTAACGGCCACATGCACTCAGAGAAGTCGTTAAATCTTAAGCTGAGATGAAAAAAATACGCCTCCCGGAGCCATAAAAACTTCAACAGACAGCAGAGAAGGCCCAATTAGGGTCCTTCCAGGCCTCAAGGCAAGCTGCACAGTGTAAATATCTATAGTAAGCCACAAAGGTAGCAGAGCTCATATCAGCCTCCAAAAAACACAGTTTTGTCTGCCTCCCCTTGACTCCCACTTCGATCTAACACTTAATGCCATTTGTAAAAAAAAAAAAAAGGCTTTGCCAACCAAAGAATTGGAAGACAGCAGACAGGATAACTGCTAAACTGTACAAGTCTACACTTAAAGCCTTTATGATATCACTCCTTTTTTGGGGAAACATCGGGTGGCAATGACAGATATCTTATGTAAGGCACACAGAGCTTGAAAATGTGCTCTGAAGAGTCTTTGCCACAAGTCTTCAATTACTGAACAGGAATGATGAGCAGGCAGAAAATCATAACTGTCAAAGTCCTAAAATTGTTTAAAAAAAGGTGGTGTGGAAGAGTGGTATGCCAGTCTTCTTTAAAATGAACAAAAAAACCAAACACCTCTCTTTAAAGTTTAAAAAATGACCAGTTTAGCTACTTGTCAAATGACATTGAGTCAAAGCACAGGGTGGGTACAGGCTCATGTTTAAGGACTCTGGTCTGAGTCACATGGGAGAGCTGGGGAGATGCAGGTGACAAAAGAGTATCCAGCAGGATAGTGGCAGCACACTTCAGGTGCACCAGCTTTCACACTGATGTTGCTGAGAGAGAAGCAGGACTTCAAAGTACACCTGGATCACTGTGGTGGGCATGTGTTTTCCACAAGCTGAATGCATGTGTGTGTGTGTGTATGTGTGTGTGTGTGTGTGTGTGTACAAGACGTGGGTGTGTGTGCGAGTGAGTGGGTGGGAGCAGGGAAAGGAGGGGCTGCAGCTGTGATGTGGGCTAATGTGACTAATAGAAGAGACAGACATAAACGAACCCAGAGCCGCTCGCTCTCTAATAAGAACCAGACCAGGGTCGGGCAAAACAGAAAAACACTGTGTGTCCTGTCTATGTTAAAGAAGTTCACATCGAACATATTTCCATTTTTTCTGGGGTTCTTTCTGGACAAGGCTGCTTATCCTGGAGAGTGTGATAACTTCTGCCATATTGCAGGTGCCTAAAATGTTCTCTGGCTGTAGTTGCATTCTGATAGTGATCTAATAGAGGGACACCCTTCTCCTTAGGAGTGCAATATAATGTTGTCATACACCTTCTCTGAAAAAAAACAGCCATCTTTTACTACAGCAATTAAGGCTGTGAGTTACACTCTTCTTGTAAGTGGTTAAACAACAATAGCCTGCCTGGGACCTGAACCCTGGAAGCCCCCGGTCACCCCAGGTCACCGGTCCACTGTCCCCAGCGTTCCTCCCACTGCTGGTTTTTCGGAGCTGGTTTTCTTCGCACCGCGGCTCCACCGCAACCTCAGCCGTGGCTGAAGCCCCTGCGCTGCTCCAACCGTGCCTGTTTTTCATTCCTCCACTCTTTGGTGTGAGGGCCTTCGTGGGAGGTCGGTCTGTGTTACAGTAAGAGCAGAACTTTGTCAGAAAACAGCCCGGGTCATGAATACTCCTGATTGCTCCCTCAGTGGAGGCTCTCTCTTAACCCCTGGTCCTTCCTCCGGGAGCAGCCATGCAGAACCGCTCCCCCTCACACATGCTTTTTAATACCTTTAGGTGAATGCTATCTTGGCAGCCATCTGTACATATATGTACACACATGCATAAACCACAACACCCAACACAAAGATTTCAGTTGGGGGAGCTAAAGGAGGTGAGGCCCTGCCAGTGGAATTATTGCTACTTCAGTTGTCAACATCCTGGTCCTCTAGTCACCCATAACTGGTGAGTTTCAAATAGATAAGGCAGAATCCTGTATAAGATTATTATGTCAAACTTTAACTTGTTTTGGATTGTTTTGGATGGTTAACAAGCGCTTTATGTATGGGCATGTGTCTTTTACATGAAGGGGCCAAGGTAATCTCTTCAGATTAGACATACAGAGTGTCTGGAGGGTGAGCCTTCCTAAAATAGATAATCACAAAAACATATTCAGAGAAGCTATCAATTTAAGTGTGCTTTCTCTGCCTCTCCCAGTGGTAGCTGACTGACCTTAGCATGGCCCTCCCTATCTCAGTGAGGCTCTGTGTGCTCTGACTTCTCTGAACCTTTTCATTTGGTTCTATTCTGGTGTAACTTTCTTCTTCTCTCTCTGTACCATAGTAGACATCTCACAACTCTTCTCTTGCCAAAATGCACACTGTTCTCCACCGTCAACATCAATTTATTGCTCACTTGCTCTTTCTCTCTTTTGAGCTATATTTCTTCATTATCGCTAATTTACGTTGCAGTTGCTCAATTTGTCTTTGATATTTGGTTCTGCTTTACTGCCCCTAAGATGTGCCACCAACCAGATGTGAGGAGTCGGGTCACATGACTTGGATTCAAGTGCGACTGGCGTCATGAATCAGATGACTTCAGATTTGACTCGGTTCCAAAAAATTACTCAATAGTTGGCTTGGACTTCGAACTTTCTGAATCAAGACTTTGCTCAGACTTGGAGCTTGATGACTCGGAAGAGTTTAAAATTGTCTTACAGCGTCTGAGTTTAATGTTTCCCTTCACCACTCTGGTGAGCTGTTTCACCTCTTCCTCCTCTGCAGCAGTCACCGCTGCCAGCGCAGTGTACTATTTGGATGCATGTAAAGGTCTGTATTTTTAGATAAATGCCTAGCTAGCTAGATTTCTGTGCATGCTTCTTGCCATTTCATTCACCTGTAGCTCAGTAACTGGCCAACACACACTATCAGTTGAAAGTAAGCACAAGGCCCAACAATCAGTCTAGATTAAAGCGATGGTTTCTATTTATGGTTCTTCTGTTTGCTCAAGGCTTAAGCAGAGTATATATTACCTGAACAGGACTTCTGAAAAAATTATGAGAAGAGGAAGAGCTATTTTCATATACTGAATTTTTCATTTTTTTAATTTCAAGCTATCATTACCCCAGCCAGCAGAGCTTGTATCAAGCATTCCCACGGAATTCAAGAGTTGGGTTCAAGATCACATTTCTATGCATTTTTGTCTTTTGAGACATAAGGATACAAGAGATGTGAGAGAATAAATGACTAAATATAGGCACTTTTAGTCAATTTCAGCAATTGTACTGAAATGAAAATAACAGTTTCTGATGAAATGAAATGAAAACTGCAGTTTGACAATATGTTAATGAATATATTGTACAAACAATAAACAACAACAACAAATTCAGAAGTTGATTTGACCTGTGCATTGCCAGTTAGTACTTGAGCTTTAACCATTGTAGAGTGAGGACCTGACCTGAACCTAACTTGTGACCCAAGACTCACTTGTAGCTCGAATAAGTGTGACTTGGTCCCACATCTGTAACCAGCACAGGGCCTGCAGGTCTTTTGTAAACCCAAAACCCAAAATCCCCCACCCTTCTGTGCCTCCCTCCTCTGGCTCAGCGCACCCAGCTGGCCCTCTCCTGGTCCCAGCTGCACTACACACGGACCACATGAAAAGCAGGCTGGGCTGCAGTGTGTGACGGAATGCTTACATCCATGGGGCAAGGGAGGGGGTGCAGGGCTCTGTCCTTGACTGCCTGGCAGGCTGGGCCAACAGAAGTGGTACGGAGCAGGCACCCTCACCAGGCTGGGAACAGGCACTGCGAGGGGGTGCTCGCAAAAACAGCTGCCTGTCTGCGGGGCGCCAGGATGCCCCTCTGGGCAAGGTGAGAGGGTCGGGGGCGGGACCGGCAGCCAAGGTCGGCCACAGCTGAGAATTACCTTGAAGTGGTTCGGTTGTTCCTGCTGCTTGCGTCCACCTGTTTTTCCTTGCTTTACTTGGTGTGAACTACTGAGCTGAGATTTAGACCTCAGCTTTGAGTCACTGTTTGTAACTACGAGCACCTCAGGATATTTTCATTTATCTACAGGGGAACTGACTGAGAGTGGAATGAGTAGGGAAACGATGGGAAATGTGTCCTTAGAATTTTCTTTAACTTTCTCAGAACTTCTGCTTGAGAGGGCTGGCCAGTACAGGGAGCAGGCTGTACAGTTAGGAAATATAGGCTTTGTATGAGGCCTTCAGGAAATACGTGCTTTGTATAAGGCCTTCAGGAAATATACGCTTTGTTTAAGGCTTTCAAGAAATATATGTTTTGTGTAGGTCCTTCAGGAAACATGTGCTTCACATAAGGCCTTCAGGAAATATATACGCTTCGTTTCATTTTGTTTTTCATTGTAACAATGATATAAGGCGTTATCCACTAGATACAGTATCAGAGGGTTTGTAGACTTTGTTCAAATTCAAGACTCAGTTATGTAATTGGTGTGACTGATTGGATGGGAAATGAGTAACCTGTTGCTCCAGGTGTCAGCTGACTGCTCAAAAAGTGTTACTCTAAAAACCTCGTAACCAAAGACCAACAGGACCAGGAGCGGACACAATTTCTGTAAAATAATACATTTTGTGAGTCATTTTCTCTGTTTCTTACATTTACACCATAAAAGTGTGATAAAACATATTGATTATCAATGGTCAATATTATTATTACTTAATGTACAAACACTTCTTGCCTCAAAACTGAGTATCTAGGTAAAATAAGATCTAAATCATGATGGCTTTCACATGTCCTGTTTCACAGTGAAGTTGTGGTTTGTTATGATGATCACCAATGTGCCAAAAAGACAAAAGAAATCTGTGTGCAGCAGGAGGCCAGCAGAAGCAGATTTAGGCTGTGGAGGGGCATTAAAATGTTGGTGCTGATGGGGAGAGCTGAACTCCTTGCCCCCAGACTCCTTTCTCGGAAAACAACAAAGGCAAAAAACAGCGCCCACCCACTGCAGCCCCCCCCCCCCCCCCCCCCCACACACACACACACACACACACACACACACACACACACTCACACACTCAGGACCCTTCGCGTGATGCGTACCCCCATGTCCCGCTCTCTTTCCTCGCCCTCTGTGGCCCTGTATCGCACGCTTACAGTAATTCTGGCCCTATGCTCGTGAGACGGAGGGGAGGGGAGGGGAAGGCCAGTCACAGGAAACTAAAAATAGCCGGCGCGCTCTCAGAGGCTCGGTAATGCGGACCATGCGTGCGTCTGATGTGGCTGCCGAGCCAATATCCCCCAGGACGGTGTGTCACCAGCCCTTGCTGGCCAAAGGGTGAGAGGGAGTACGAGATCTGCACCACGCAACGCCCCCCTCCCCTCCCCCCCCGAACTCCTCTCTCTCTCTCTCACACCCACCAAACAAGAACAAAGGTATCGCATGTTACAGATAAATGCTTCCTTTCCCGAAATCATCACTTTTATTCCCTGTGACCCGAGTGTGATTTTTTTTTTTATTGTTATATATCCCCCCGCCCCCCACCCCCTCCCTCCCGGCTCCGGTGCAGTGACTACCACTTCCTCTCCTGTGTAAAAACAAGCCCGTGTGAGACGAGAAGGGCCGAGAGGCTCCAGGATCCCAGCAGACTCTGCGGCTTTCAGGGACTTTCCAGGCCGGGGCCTCTTCCAGCTGGAGTCAGCTGATCTGCTGTGCTCTGGAGTCTGAGCTCACCCCGGGATGTGGAGGAGGCTGAAGAGGTAATCGCATGCAGACACCTGTGGCCTTCCATCATTCCTACACACATACGACCCCTACGCCCAGGCAGCACAACCAACAGGCAGCGAGGAGAGAGGGTCACAGCACTGGACTCTGGATCCGAGGGTCCTGTCTGAGTCCAGTGCAGGGCACTGCTCTCAAATGAGGCGCTTAACCTCACACGCCCCTGTAAGATGCCTGACATGTAAAACAGCGGCTGGACAGAACTGCAGAGTAATAGGTTGGGGGCCTGACTAAATAAGGTGACATAAATCACAAGCAAATAAATTACGCAATGATGACTGTGCTCTACTGAGAGACTATGTCAACTCATGCTTAATAAGTGTTTATGCTATGATGTTGTTTTTTTTTTTAACTTCCCCTCAGGAAAATAACAGATTGATGTGTCCCTGAATAGCCAGTAAAGACCAAACAAGGAGCCACAAACCATGCTCTTCCCACTCAGGGGAGTCTGTTCCGTGCAGCGCTGAGAGAGATTTCGCCACAGGGGCCGCGACCACTCTCCCACCTCCTGACCTGTCCGTGATACAGGCGGCATTTGTTTGGACTAACAACCAGCAGCGGGGCTGCTGACGCATCAGTCTTATCTGTTGTCCCTTCAAACATTTCACTTCCTGCCCTGATAGGTACCAGCTGGTAGCAGCACCAGAAAACACAAACTGTCTCTCTAGGCACAAATGATCGACTGCTCTCAAGTCGAACTGAATATTCTCCAGGCTGTCATTCCATTAAGGCCCTCCCTCTCCACCGTGTGCTGCTGTTTTAATGCACTGTCCTTTATACTTGTCTGTTTGGTTTTCTAATTACGCTCTGCTCCTTTGTTCGGAGCCTTTTTGCTCACGTTCAAAACAACCTTCTCAAAATGCGATCCCAGGTGACACGAATCGAATGCGGTTCTGAACTCCAAAGAGGAGGGTCAAAATGATGCAAATAGCTTTGAAGACCCAGAGAATGCATCTGCATTGGGCAACACTATCATTCGCGTGGGCTACTGAGAGAGCACACAATAAAGCTGCATTCTAAACACACACACACACATATGTATATATATCCTTATGGCTTCTATGAGGAAAAGGGAAAAGAAGTTCATAACTTTTTACCCCCAGGGGGAAAAAAAGATGCAGCAACTGTCAGGAAAAAAAAAATTTAAAAAGCAGCTGGTTTGTGATTAGAATACAGTGGGAAAAGATTGAGGGCACCCCCCTTTAATATAGGAAGTCTTCCCCCTTCTTCGGCTGGGAGATGTCAGGTTTGGTTCATTTTCTAATAAATCCATGGCCTGGAGTTATTTGTGCGAGCTGACTGGACAGGGGGAATGTGGTTTAAGGTTATCACTGGCGGAAATTGTCACGGCGGCAGCGGCACAGGGATGGTGTGTCTTTAATCTGCCCTCATAAGCATGCCGTGGAGAGGGAGCGTCCACACGAAGAGAGAGAGAGAGAGCGACAGGCGCACACGTGCAGTTCTCCTCGGCCTCATCCCCCTTGGAGCACTTTTTGGAATACGCTGGGGTTACACCGGCGGTGTGGGAGAGGGACCCTGGGCGTTCCTTTCGGGCTGTTCAAGAGACGCTCCACACATCGCACCTCAGGACAGAGCTGAATGTGGTCACAGTCACGGTCACGGTTGTGTGCACGCCGGAGAAAAACGAGGCTACTGCCTTCACAGCATACAGAATCTCAGTGCTGTAAAAGTGTTCAGAAGGCTGGGCTTCCAAATTGGACCAAGTGTGTGGGCGCAGATGCACACATTCAAAATACATTAACATTGGTTAATCACTTACTATTCAAAATCCCGAAAAAAAAGCAGAAAATCACTGTATGGATTAAATGCTCATTGTATTTTTACGATACAGTGTAATATGACATGATATGATATGATATGATATGAAATGTTATGGCATGGAGGATGAAAATTTCAGCTATAAGAAAGAGCAGCATAATCTCCAGCCTTTCACATATTATCCAGGGGTGGCCAATATGGCCTAGGAGCCAGCCAGAAGGTATTGTCAGAGGTCCACGGTAAACATTTCCAAATACCTAATCCAATCATTATACTGTCAAATGTATTTTTTATTATCTATCTATGTATTCATTTGTATATAAAAATGATTCATTTCATATTTGACGCAAGGGGGGGGGGGGGGTAATGCAGCAGCAACTTTGTCAAAATCATAGCAGTTCTGCTGTTTCTGGTGAGATGGCAGGAAACTTTAACACTTTAACTTGAACTTGATCAAGGGTAACCTAATGTTTGTCGATGTTGTGACCGAATTGCATGTATTTCACGTTACCCAACAATAACATTTTTAATGATGGCATTAATCCCCTCAATAATGAATGTTTTTTTTTTCCTTCACACTAACTTAAAGGGCCACACAGGAAGCTCTGAAACTCTGCTTTGGGCCATGGGTTGGCCACCCTTGCTTTAATCAAATGATTCATTGTAATCCAATCTTTTCGCTATAATTACAATTATTTGATGTGAAGTGCAAAAGAAGTAATGATACCACATTATACGCAGTCAAGTAAGAAGGTAATCAGATGCAGATGTGATCCTTATTTAAATCGACATACTTATTAATTATGCAAAACAGGGTTCAGGCCCAGCCAAGTATTATTTTAAAGTTGTTAGCCTCCCCTATTTCAAGCTCATACCCACTGATATACATACATATGTACATATATACATATATATGTGTGTGTGTGTGCGCGTGTGTGTGTGCGTGCATGTGTGTATATGCGTGTGTGTGCATGTGCGTGTGTGTGTGTGTGTGTATATATATATATATATATATATATATATATGCTACTGATCCACCCATGAACAATTAATTATGTTTTTGGATGCTGAAGTGTGGAAAGTCTCTTCTGTGAAAAATTCACACATGTGCATTACATGAGCCTGCAGGACCTCAGCACACCCCATTCGGCTCGGATTATGTAGACGTGGTATTTATTTACACTTTCCAACGTATTTATTGCAAAAGGAGAACCTGCCAAGATATCGTGCAAATTAGACTTTGGATGGATTTCAAAAAAGCAAGTACAAGTATGCACATTAAGAACTACGAGCAGCGAAGCACGTTCGAGTTCAGTTAAAGGATTTCTTATTCAGATTTACAGTGCAGTTCTTTGTCCTGGAAAACAGCGATTACAGCATTATTAATGAACGTTTCCCCCGTGCCGTGATCTATTATTTCGCCACATAATTTAAGTTACGCGGATACAGCACAGGAATGAGAGGACATTAACTGCACAAGGAACAATAGACTTGTGAACAATGATGTGAACTCTTTGTAACACTGATGTCAACTTTGGCCGAACAGTTGCAAAAAAGAAGTGCCTTTAAAATGGCTAGAATGCCAGCTGACAAGACATTTTAAAATAAACCATTAAACAGCTGCCCGGGCTATCAGATGTTTTTGTCCCACAAGGCCAGAGCCACAACAAAACAAACACAGAGCGTGTGATCTTAACGAATAAAACATTATGTTTTATGGGGGCGTAGGGGCAGTGGCAGGGGTGGGGGGTGGTTGAACAGATTAAATCTCCAGCAAGGGACAGCACATGTTGCAAACCACACATCATCCCCAGAACTAGCACTTGCAGTGCATGAGACACCATCATACAATAATGAGAAACACTTATGAAAAGAGAGGGATGGTTGGGGTGGAGAGAGGGTGGGAGAGAGAAGTATGGAGAAGGTTGAGAGATCTAGGGGAGAGTGAGGGGGTAAGGGAGAAAAAACCCCCAAAGTATTGCAATATTTTTGTCTTAGTTTCAGAGAGCAGGCGGTATTAAGTTGGGGAATAAAAACAAACTCATGGGCAGATCAGATATCTCACGCTTATGTTCGGACCAAACCCCATATGTCAACATGTGGTCCACACATATTTCACATTTCTAACGACTTGTATTGAACTTTATCTCCAAAAGTTGTCACCCAGGCAACCAAGGCTTTAGCTGCAGAACAGACGTTTCCTGTGTAATTATCTTTAAAAAAGTTGCGGTCTGACAAGCAATGTCATATTAAATCTGAAATCAAAATACTATGGAAAAAAAATTATAAAAAACACCAATTGCACTCCCCTTCGGGGCCTTATCAACGTGTAGGTTAAATGTGTATTGTTTAAATGAGTGAACAAAACTGGCATCTGAGATGGTACCGCTAGAGTTTTGCTGTCAGTCTTGGCTTCATTTATTTAATCAGTTGGATTGTATCAGTGGGAATCGATGTTTGGCCTAAATACTATTAAACCTGGTGTAAAAGCCTGTTTCCTGGGTATGTTTTATCCCTCTTCCATTAGCATGCTGCACCCAGACAGGACCTGGGAAAAGCTTCCCTGTTCAGTAACATCAGCACCTTCAAATTAGGATCCAAGGAGGAGTCACTTCTCTTCAAAGTGATGACACAGAAATGCCTGTTTATCACATATCACCAGAATATCAGCAAAATTCTGCAGGGAGCGACATAGACGTGGAAGGCTTTGGAGTGCTTCCCTGTATCCACACTTTGGTCAAAAAAATCATTGCTCTCTCTGTACATCAGTGCTGGGACTCCTGTAGTGTTGCACAGGGGAACAGGAACCGTGCTTGGCTGGGTCTCACACTAGCTACTGTGTTGTGGAAAGGAGAGAGCACTTTTTAGAGGGGGGACATGGACTGTCCTGAGACATGATTTTATATGCTCTTTTTTTCTGATTTTCCCCTAAACACCTTTACACCAAATACAAACCAAAGCTCAGCACGCATCCCTTCAGATAATAAGTGTTCAGTCTGCTACATTAGTAGGAAGGTCCAGCTCTCGAACACCAGAGCCGGCACAAAACCTCTTACCCATTAACACCAGGGGATGATGTCATCACACGTTAGGACCTGACCAATCATAGAGGCATGACTGTGTTTGTGTGCAGGTGGTATTTCAGTGTAGCATGGTATAGAATTGAAGATTATACATTACCACTGCCCAAGGCACAGGTTCACCAAACAAAGCAAGCATGTATTGGAGGTTCTGGGTGGTGAGTGAAGTTTGAGGTTTAAGAAGTTCAAGAAAAATGTGTGTGCTTGTGTATGCATTTGTAGGTGTGTATGTATGTACATGTGTGAATGTTTTGCTGTGTGTCAGTGTGTGCATGTATTTATATATACATGTACATTTGTGTACTTGAACATGTGTGTGCATGCACATACGTGAAAGTGTGCATTTGAGTGACTCATATGTATACGTATGTACGTTTGTGTATGTGAATGTGCGCATGTGTGGGATTTATGGGCATACACAAATCTATGTGTATGTGAACTGTGAATATGTGTGCGTGTGTGGGATTTATGTGTGTATACATATCTATACGTGTGTATGTGAATGTGTGCGTGCCCATAATTTATGTGTATATACGTATGCACATATGTGAATATGTTCTTGTGTGTGATTTATGTGTATGTGAACATGTACATGTGTGTATGTGAATGTATGCATGTGAGTGATTTATGTGTGCATGCCTACATACGTGTATTTGTGAATGTGTGAGTGTGAGTGATTGATGTGTGTATATGTATGAACGTGTGTATGTGAATGTGTGAGGGATTTATGTGTGTATATGAATGAATGTGTGTATGTGAACTGTGAATGTGCACACATGTTTTATGTGTATATACAGTACGTATCTATGTGTGAGTATGTGAGTGCATGCTGTGTGTGATTGTGAATATGCCCGCATGGAACCAGGCAGTGCAGGGGAGACTGACTCACCAGGGAAGCATGTGGGAGAGGGAGACGGATCAGTGCCAGGGCCCAGTGCTGACTCAGGACCGGCTCTTCATTTCCCCTAGATGTGGTCCACAAGGCCCGCACCAGCCCATATGGGGGCTGGGACCAGCACCAGCCCAGAAGAGGGGGGCAGCAGCGCAAGACAGGGGAGACTGCATCAACACTCTCGTGTCTGCTCCTCAGGGCCAGAGCCCACAAGCCCATGAACAGGGTGGCAGGAGAGAGTAGGAAAGTGTCTGAGAGCGTAGGAGACAGTAAAAAAAGCAGCAGATGATAGCACAGACTCCTAGAGAGCATGTCAAAGCAGGAGAGGGTGGCACCGATTAATAGAGAGCACGAGAGGAAGTACAACACAGTCAGAAAGAGTGTCAGAGCGTAAGGGAAAACAGAAGGTAGGAGGGAGCATGAGTGAGACGGTAGGCGAGAGAGTCGATGACAGCAGGGGAGAACGGGGGTACAAGGAAAGAGCGTAACAGAGCAGGTTATTACTGAAGCGATGGTGAGAGGGTGGAGAACAAGGGCAGGCAAGTATGCAGAGAGGGGAAAAACAGGAGAGCACAGGAGCAGGTGAGCCAGATCCCACAGCGCTGATGGAGATGTGGTGCACACCGGACATCAGGAACTCATTACACAACACAACCATTTGGAGAAAATGCTGACTTACATACAATTTTCATTTTAATAAAACCTCATCCCCAGACCCCGGTTGTAATAATATCCCCGACAGAACCTGCAAACCAGACATTTATACGTTAGAGGGGATCCATGAGTCATTTTTATATTTAAATGTGTTAATAAAGTTGCCACCACAGAAGGAAACACCAGCCCAACACCTCCTTCATCTACCTGAGTCTTGGCCATTGCCCCACTAAAAAATGCAATGCAAATAGTTTTTTTGGCATCGCGTATACATAATAAGAAATACAAAAATATCACAGGAACTTAATTAATTTTCAGCATTCGCTTCTCAAGCATTTGCAAGGGCTCAGAACTCTTTTGCTAAGGTGATGTATGCTGCAATGTCTTTCATAAAGCAAAGTGGTGCATTGTGGTCACGCGCTGGGGAAAGTTGGCTTCACTTCCTGTGCGTCATCCCTGCACGTGCTTCTCTGTCTCTCTCTCTCTCTCTCTCATGGTCACTCTTGCTTGTCTGTAGTTCCTGAAGCACAGCAAGCTATTTAGTGTTTGCAAAAATAAATCAGCAATCCATCCACTGGGCTCAATGTGTTTCTAATTAAGTCCAAACAAAAGGCAAAATAAGGTCGCATTATTTACTGGCAAACCTTGAACTTCAGGCCCATCCCCTCCCCCACCCCCCCCAATCCACCAATCCATTTCCCAAAAGCCCTCACTACCCCCAACCCCCCCCCCCCCCCCCCCCCCCCCCCCCCCCACCACCACCACCACCACCCCCCTCTGCACCCCGTCAGCAGACACTGCCCTGACCTTGCAATGGCACAAACTCCATGGCTCATCTCAGTCTCCCACTCACTTCCTGCACCCTCGTTCACTGCAGAGCAAAGTCTTAAATTTCCTCCACAACAGAGGCTCCCCATTGCCTTTGTGAACACTGGGGACCGGGCACTCCATCTCTGCTCTGTTACCTCGCCTGCTATATTCTCAGTTTCAACCACTGTTAAACACAGACGCGTTCACTAATACCCCATAAACACATCATCCACACACACACATTTGTGTACTGTGACAAAGACTCACACACATAGTTATACACAGTCAGACACACTCTGCTTTGACAACAGGTCTTAAAGGAGCAGCTAGACTTATTCTTTCTTTGCAAAGAGTAACTAGGGCTGATCTTGGAGAATAAGAAGTAATCTACCCTTCTGTTGTTCTCAGGAGAAAGCTGATACATATTCCAAATGAACCAACCAAAATTGTTCAGTTGGACAAAATGTTCAGTTTACAAATATTGTAAATGGCCTTTGAAGGGCTGATTTATAAATGCTTGACATATCCAACCACTTTCCTTGGGTTTTTTTTCTGAGAGAACAATCTTTGGTGCCCTTTAAATTTATTACACAAGTTTATTGTCCCTGGCTTCAGGTTTTACAATACACAACAGAAAACACCCCTGTCACTTTTTCACATGGGGCCTCAGTGGAGCACGATCTGTCAGGCAACACATTCAGTCCAACTACCTGTTCAGTTTAACACTGCACTGAGTCAGACAGCGTGTTCAGTCAGACAGCGCGTTCAGTTGGGAACCACATTCAGCTGGACAGCTTGTTCAGGGCAGACGGAGCTTCCACTCAGCTAAGTTCAGTGGATTCTCCTGATCTCCACAGAAGCAGCTTAAAGTTCTTTTATCTGATCACAGCATGAGGAGACACTGGAGAGATGTGTGCAACTCTTTCACTGTGCGAACATCTCCTGTTTTCCATAAAACATTCTTCCCTCCCTCCCTCGCCACACACACAGTCACACGCACCTGCTCTCTCTCTCTCTCTCTCTCTCTCGCTCTCTCTCTCTCTCTCTCTCTTTTCTTCATGACTTTTCTTCATT
This sequence comes from Megalops cyprinoides, assembly GCF_013368585.1. Classification (NCBI taxonomy): domain Eukaryota; kingdom Metazoa; phylum Chordata; class Actinopteri; order Elopiformes; family Megalopidae; genus Megalops; species Megalops cyprinoides. Next base: position 16,954,153 of record NC_050589.1, read on the forward strand.
CTTCTGCTTCCTAAATGTGATGTATCCTAAAGCAATCCAAGCTTTTAAAGACAGTCTCTTTTAGGGAAGGAAAAAGAGGCAAGAGCGTGAGGACCTTCAAACATGAAAAACAGTGAGGGGGGAAGGAAACGTCATGACAGGACACATAAAACAGTTTGTGTGTAAATGAAGCAGCCCCGGCTCTTTCGCTCATAACAAAAATATAGCCTGGTTACAGGAAGAAAGGGGTGCTGCCAGCCAGGCGCCAGGCAGAGAGGCAAAGAGAGAAAAAGAGAGATGTTTGTGAGGGCCTTTGATGCAAAGCAGTGGTGTCTTCATTCCGGCCTGCTCCCTCACAACCTGTCAATTACTCCAGCTACTCTTTACATACCCTTACTGCTTCAGAGGAAACAAAGCCCCACTCCAATCTTTCTCTCTCGTTTGCTCTCTGTCTCTCTCTCTCTGCCTCTTTCTCTTTCTTTGCTCTCTCCCTCTTCTTTCCTGTTCTTTCCCCCTCCTTAAACCCCCCCCCCCCCAGCTTTCTCTGTTTGTACCTTGTAGGACATGGATAATAGTATTCCTGATATTGCCACATGCAAGCATGGCCATGATGGTGGTCTTTGTATGTGTCCTGAACAACAAAGACAGAGAGGGTGATCCCTGTGTCCCATAGCAGCGAGAGAGTAAGGGTAATCCCAGTGTCCTGTAACATTGCATCTTGTAGGGATCTTTGTCTTGAAATCACAGGAAGCAAGACACTAATCAGCATAACTTTCTGCTGTAGCACACCATGACTATCAGATGAACAGTGGAGTGGAATTTCACAGGTAAGAAGTGGCATAAGAACCACTGAGGTGGTAAGAGTGTTCTTCACCGCTGCCCTCACTGCACAGACAGTATCCCAACCGACTTGATAAAACTACCCCAACAACATTGCACACGGGCATGAATACACACACATATACATACATGCACACACGCTCACGCTCACATGCGTGCACACACACACACACACAGACACACACACACACCTCATTTTTCCTCTTGTCCTCCTACACATCCTGGTGCTTTCATGTGCAAAGCAGATGTAGTCAATTGATATGCTAATGAGGCACGGGCTGGTTGCGAGCAGGCCTGTAACCAGACCCCCCCCCAGCCCTCCTACCTCTCGCCTCGTGATACACTCCCCCCTCCTCACATTCTTTAAGTGGAAACGATTGGAATTGAGTTCAGCTTGCTCCCCAGGGACGAGTCTAACCTGGCTGCTGGCTCACATGCAGACACCTCGCTGCCAGCACACCTCCTATGAGAGAGGGGGAGAGAGAGTGAGAGAGTGAGAGAGTGAGTGTGTGTGTGTGTGTGTGTCACATTGCACAATGGCAAAAATGCATGACCCTTGGTCAGTCTGTGTGTTTGCGCTTGCTTGTATCAGGGTTCACAGCCTGTGTATGTGTGTACTAATGATATGAATGGGTGTGAATGTGTATGTATGTGTGTGTGTGTTTGTACACACATGTATGTGTGTGCGTTGTGTCTTTGTCATGTGCATGTGTCTCAGGCCAAGTGAGCATGTGTGATTCCCAACAGACCAGCTGATCTGTGTTCATTACCGGGTCTGATGGAGTAGCATGAATAAGACCCCTTAACAGCAGGGAACACGGACATTGATTTTGGAAATATCACCTGCACCATAACGATTTCACCCCTCCACCTGAACAATGGACCCAACACCACAGTGCAGGGGTCAGGCCATGGTCCTGTAACCCCAGTGCAAGGGCTAAACTCACAGCAGGTGGTGGTGACAGGCAATCAGAGGAAAGGAGCCACGGCTGTTAAAACACACTGGAGGTGCTGCTCTGTTCATTCGTCCTTCACTCTTCCTCTGTGCCTATCACGTTTTAAAGTGCTGTTTCAATGGCAAGGGATTTGTTTAATTTATCTCTTAGTTTTAATTACCTGCCCATATCTCTGACAAGAATCATGATTATTTTTCTTAACACAACTTTTTTTTGTGAAGAGGAGGATGATGGTGAAGACAAAAGGCAAGCAGAAGGAATAATACCAGCCCTCTGCTAATCTGCCTGGTACCTCTAGATATCTCCCCGTCCCAACGTGCTGGTAATTACATTCAATTTAATAATGGAGCTGGGAGAGCTGTGAGGTTCAGTGCTCCACACGGGGATAATTAAATGTGCTCTTCTCTTATCTCTCCTGTATCTCCCCGCGTATCCGCTCTCCCTCTGCGTCGCTCGGCTCCCGCCGCCGTCCCACCTGGCGGAGTGTCGCCACCGGAGGTGCGCGGCTCAGCCTTCTTGTGGTCCCCCCTGCCGGCTCCAGTCAGTGAGGGAGGAGGACGGAGGAGGTACAGGGAGAACACCCCCGCAGACCACCGCCTCTGTGACAGGGTTAAGGAGAGGGGGGCCACATAGGGGTGAAAGAAACTGGCGGGTTGGACTGCTCAGCTCTGTCCATTACGGCAGGAGGCTGTGGGGCTGCCTGGGCTTGACTGTGCTGAAAAGGATCGGAAAGGCTTGGAAATGAGCTCACAGGAACTAGACTGGTCAAGCAAGAGTGGCTCGAGATGAGGGAGAGCTGTATGGAGTCAGTGAGGGTGTGTGTGGGTGGGTGAGAGAGAGACTTGGTGTGGGGGGTGCTGACTTGGAGTGAGTGAGAGTGTGTGTGTGAGAGAGACGGAGACCTGGTGTGGGGTTGCTGGCTGAAGTGAGCGTGTGTGGTGCCTGCAGGAGCCAGAGCTATAACTCCATCACATCCCCGGCTATCGACTCCCACAGGAGGATCAATACAGGAATGATGGGCCTCCTCTGTCCTCCCCATCCATCCTCTGAGCCATTGAGCGCATGTTAATGTTATGAATTATTGAGAGAACAGTCACTATTGATTGGGTGGGGGATTATTGGTAAGGTGAATTGCAGGGGGGGGTGGGAGAGGGTCTTGCAGGCAGACTATGAGGAAGGACAGGTCAAAATCCTCAAGGAAGGTTTAAGTATCTACTAAGACCCCCTGACCTTTAAATGGCCCAGGTCAAGGGTTACACAGAGGGCAAGCCTGGCGATAAGATTTCTACACTTTTGGCCTGTCTGTGTAGCAGTCTGAGGTGGAGTTATTTGAATTTCAGATCCTTGTGGCCTGTTCATTTTCTTTACTTTTACATTTATTTGCTCAATATTAGGCACAAAGAGATTATTTGTGCAGAGGGCAGGGACGCAGAACTCTGGGAAAGAGAGTTTTTTTTTCAGTCTCTGCATTTCTGTGATCCAGGAATGACTGAGCAGCCAGAGGTGAACTACGATTACACCATGTACACCTGATACAGTACAAACAGGGGCTGTTTTGTTTGAAGGGCACCAGGGAATTGAAATGGGCCAACCCCGTTTGTATGATTTGGACTGCCTCACTTTCTCACGACAAAATCCCCCCCAAAAAAAGATTTTCCCAGGCAACTCCAAAATTTCTCAGGTCTGGAAATATTACAAGCAAGAGTGCCCATCAAGATTGAGAACTAAAATTCTCAGCAAGTCCTAGAATTATCATTGTTATTGTTATTTGTTCTCTGTGCAGAATATTCCATGGTGCAAGTGCATATGTAACAAATCCCTGTGTCATTTTCTTTAACATGAAATTGCCTGTTGGGTGGTGCTTTACAGACCTTACATTCACAGAAGTGCCTCTTGTTAACTTATTTCCACACCAAAAGAAAAGGTGAGGGTAGGTGCACAGCTAACACATGCTCTCAGGAGGAAATGTTGTCATCTAAAAAACTAAAGCGTTCCGCACTTCCAGCTCTGCCGACATTATCTCTTATTGATCCCTTTCTCTAAGTGTTATCATAAATCCCATTTCTGCCACCACACAGTATTGTCTCCCATGCCTCATTGAGGTATCTTTCCACAGAGGTCTACCAGAAAATTGATATTTATCCGCCCCCAACATGCAAACTAATTAATTCATTAAGACAAATAAATAAATATATGCTGTCACACGTATTTGTCTTCAGGCTGTTGAAACCACCTCTGTTAAATCTTGATGCCAACGATGGAGCTTCACAGGGATGAAAAAACACTAGTGCAGCCAATCAGTGACGACCCAGCAGTCTATCATATTTTATATACATCTATATGATACTCCAGTATCCATGTATAGTAGCATACATGATCAAACCAAACTGACTGCTGTTATTTGATGTGATTTTATAAACAAATAAAAAGACATTCACATTGGGTGATAGTTCTGAAAAGCTGTAAGAGCTTTAAGTATAGACATGATCGCTGCCAAGGTCATTAGTTTGGTCTGAGCTGTATGATGATAAAAGTTCCGTAAGTGAAGAGCAGTGCCATTTAACCCCACCTGTTCCTGGAAAGGGCTTAAGACCGCGCCACGGCTCCTGAATATTTCAAGAGCCTTTCCCTTCACAAAGCCTTTATCAAGGCAAACGATCCTGAGGACGCCTCCTGATGGCTCTCTACTGCGCAGTAAAGTATGAGCACTGTACGTTCCTACAGGGCACCAGGGGAGGGTGAAATTAAAAGAAAACACAAAAACAAACAACCGACTGCTCAGAGAGAGAGAGAGAGAGAGAGAGAGAGAGGAAGCTTATTGATACAAACAGCAATCGGCAGGGAAGAACAAAGAAAGGGATCTGTTTCGCTGCTCATTTTAACAGGTTTTACAAGATTACAGCAGGCCCCATGTCAGTGGCACATCGAAGTGGCAATAAAATGTAACTAAGCATCAAATAATACAAAATTAGTCCCTTAATATGTTCATAAATTCTGCAAAAAGAAAAGGGTTCAACAGAGGGCTCTTAAATAAAAGTTATACGTAAAACAGCATATATCAAGTGACAGCTATTAAGCGTGCCCTTTTGGTGTTGCAGAATGGGAGTAGTTGACTTCTGTCCCGGTGATAGTCCGCCTATATCACTCGGGCCTCGCCCTGCCAGTCTCCCACTTATTCTCACACACTCGTAAATGTCAGGGATAAATCTCGCCTCAAGTGCTTCTAGCTGCACCTCCGCCGCCACTTCCACATCCATATTCTCCTGAGTGGGCGGGTCCATTCTTCTGAGAGTTACTCTGGAACCCCCCCACCCCACCCCTCTGAATGCATCCAGGAGATCGAATCTTTAAGAAGTCAAATAAACTGATCCTACCTATGCAATGCGAAAGGTATTCCTTTCAGTAAAAAAAGGAAAAAAGCTATTCTTAAGTGTCCCAATAAAAAGTGGGAGAGGTGTTTTTTTCTTTATTTTTTAAATAGGACAGCAACGTGTGGCCTCAAGACACACGCAGTCTTTCTTCACATTGCGCCACACCCAGATATTGTTTATCTCCCTGACTACTTTGCCGCGCTACAAATAGTTTTACCACCTGCCGCCCAGGAAATACGAGTGTCGGCTCTTTTTTAAATCCCCGCGTTGTGCCACCCTGGGCTGCGCTCTTGCAGGATATAAAGTACCCGTCACCCTTTTCAGGGTCCTGCTCCGCTCCTCCAAACCCCACAAGGACCTGCGGGGGGTGGATTGAAATATAGACCTGCGTAATGGCCCACTAAATTAACTCCTTGTAACCTAGTTAAAAATCGCCATAATTAGCATATAATAGGTCTGGGGAGGACGGGTGCAGAAAGGGCCAGCTCTACCCCCGGGGCAGTGCCGTAGTTCAGCTGTCTGGCTTCTAATAGCACTGCAAAGTTCACCCTTATAAACATGTCAGCCAGCGTGTAATTAAGCGAGTGGTCATTAGATAATGGATATGGTACCTGTGGGCTGCCCATCACTCCCTGCTTTGACGGATGCAGTTCCAATAATTGCAGGCCGGCTTCCTCATCCAAGTGCCTTTTACTTATTTAAACTGTTTGCTTTAAGCGGCAGTGAAGCCAATTAAGAGCTGCATAATTCAAGGGGGGATCACAGCGAGGCCGAGAGACTGGCTCTCACCGTGCCCACCCCCACCCACCCACCCCCATCACCCCCTACCGCCCCCACCACTCTAACTCTGACTGCTTTTAATATTTTGATGGGGATTTGGCTGTGAAATCAGCCCTGATTTGCTTGTCGCTGCACTAATGCGCCAGCGAGACCTGCTGGACTTGCACAAACGTGGCCATTTACAAACAAACCATTAAAAATAATGGTATTACTCGCACTGATTGTCACTTGTACACGTACACGGGGAAAGTTCAGCACGCAACGCAAACCCTGTCCGCATTGTGGGCGAAAGCACTCTCTTAATTATTGGTTTGCATCCAAATACATCCGCTGGTGCTTTGCTTAAAACTACATCAGAACACCGGGCAGGACTCCCGGCAGCGTACTGTATGCTACTGTGTTACCTCACACGCTCCAGCATTTCAGAGGGACAATAAAGACCATTTGAGGGGGTAGAGTAAGTTCAATCCTGCATGTCTTTCCACAGACCCAGTTTTTTTTTCCACTCCTTTCAAATTAATAAAAACTATGTGGAGAGTGAAGCCTCATAGCACCTTCAGTCATTTTAACAGCCCCTAATAAATGCGATTGCAAATGGAACATGTCACTTGTGCTACAAAGCGGCGACCGGTCAATATTTCAGCTGCCAGGTGCCGGAGGTCACATATAAGTCAGTGCATGATGGATATGTATCCAATAATTGATGTAGGGTGGCCGTTATTGTCAGTTTCACTCCTGCCTCTATTGCTTATTAAAAGCTGTTTGCCTTAAGTACTATGCAGCCAATTACAGACACCGTTTAATGTGGAGGGGGGACTGGAGAACCTGCAGGCAGTTGTGGGACAGCTCAATTCACAGCGCACAACACACCCCGGTTCAGAGCTCTCCGGCATGAGTTTCTCTTTCTTTTTGTTTGAGCGTGTATTCATTATATGCAGCTTGGCAGTCCTCGTTCACAGCTGTTTAGGGGCACTGGTATCATCTGATTTGTTACAGATAATTATTACCAAATAAAATAACCGAAAACTCACCATTCCTCTTTTCAGAGCCTGTGTCAGCAAGCTCAAGATAAAAATAGATAACTGCAGCTTTTATTCAAACTAATTTTCCACATCGGTCTGTGAACGTAATTCTCTGTGGGAGTTTTCCGACAGTTTTTCGGAGAGTTTGCAGAAACATGGATGGACTTTTAGCCTGAGCGATATGCAAAGAGTTCAAGGTTGCTAATTTGTGCGTTATTTACCATTTCAGTTAGAGGCAGCTCTGACAGGGGCCTGTGGGAACTCGACATAGGACATGGCCGAGAGCCGGCTGTATTGACTCCTATCTGAAGGCCAGATCCAGAGGGTTATGCTAACTCCCCCACATCAGGTCACCTTCTGTACCAGAGGGCTTTGTGTTGGCTTTTAGTACCAGAGCAGTCCACATCCAGCTGGACCACTACAACCAGACCTAAACACAGACCACAAGCTCATCCACTACAACCTATACAAGGACAATACAGTACATTGTAATCAGAACAAGCAAAATGTATAACAGTCAATACAGATAAAAATGTACATAAGAGTCTATACCAAACACAGAAAACAGAACATTATACACAGCATAGCTACTACAGCAAACAGCACAGAACTCAGTGCAGGACACAACAGAGTGAACAGGACCTCCATAGCGGGATTAAATGTTCCAGAAAACAGGAGCAAGATGCACCACCCACGGTGACGGCGCAATCACCTCGTAATCGCCTGCGCAATGGGGAGACAGAATTATACGAGCAGCCGTTCTTATTGCTGAAGGGCCTAACCCTAAGACAAAAGAGGGTGGAGAAACTTTGGATCTGACCCCACTGTGTTGTAATTGTAAAACTCAGAAAGAGCTGCCATTGCAAATTTCTGACATGTACAGGGGCTTTTCATTTCTGATCAAAGGCCCCGGTTGTACAGCGCCTGATAACCGAATCAATTTGAGCACCTTTTGTTTTTCGCTGAAAGATGCACGTTTAGCAGTAACCTTCGGGGGAAGAATGAAAAAAAAAAGGAGAAGGGAAAAAAAAAGGAGGGGGAAAGAATCATGCCTTCAAATTCTAGGAAACGTCAAAATTCAATAAACTTACCAGAATTTTCTCGAGTTCGATGGGACTTCATGCAGTGGAAAACCATTAACTTGCGGCGGGGGGGGGGGATGGGAAATGATTATAATATGAAATGTTTCAGTACAGAATGGAGAGGAAGCGTGGAGATGGCAGAGAGATTAAAAGATTACCTGTCTTCTCTTCTCGTCCTTCAGTCTCCCAGCGTCTGTCTACCAGACAGAGCATCCAGCCTGTGCTCAGACAGTCGATAGGAGACACAGAACTGAAAATAGAATAATCATTACAATTAACATAATGATATTGATAATGATGATGATGATGGTGATGGTGATGATAACAATGTTTTAAACATAAACAGAAACTGTACTCTTATCATCATAATCATAATAAACAGAACCTACTGTATTATTAAACAAGTAATGCAAGTATATACAAGTATTGGCCATGTCAATATCTATTAATCACAAAATCAGAAAGATCATGGTGATTATCTTACAACAATTATATTGCATTTGAGAATATTATGTAAGATACACCTTTAAGAGAGCCAGTCTTCTAAGCATAGTCTCACATTTAGCCTGATGACCTAGAAATGGGATGCGCTAACAGGTATTGGTATTTGGTGACAAGCATGGGAAAAAACAATATAATCTATATCACAAGGTGACAGGAGAACATTCAGGCATTTTTTTCCTCATTTTAAATGGGCTTTTAAGGTAAGTGCACGAAGCTGACATTGCGTGACCCGTTGCATAGGACTTTGACAATAATGCACCTGGATTTTTGAAGAACGTCCAGAACTTTCAGGTGTCTCTATCCCTTGGTAACTGCTCTGGGGGGGGTGACAAAAGAGAAGACAGCGTGCAGTCGTCCGTTCGATCCACCCCTGGCAGAGGAGGGCTGTCGTTTGCCTGTCTCGCCTCAACCCCCCCCCCCCCCCCCCCCCCACCCAAACTCTCTGCCCGACACCATGGGTGGCAAAGGGAGGCAGGGCAGAGACTTAGAGGGGTGAATAAAAGAAAGGAAGAGGAAATCTCAAAAAAAGGAAAAAGCAAAAAAAAAAGATAATAATTTGGGGGGGGAGTGGGAGTGGGGTGGGGTGGGGGGGAGACCAGGAGAAGCAGTGGAGCTGGGGGTCTATGTATTATTAACGAGCATGTGGCGCTGGCCAGCCCTGACGGATGGGGATTAAAAGACGCTAATGTAAAAAGGCCGGCCGGTGACCTTCCAGAGAGATTGACTTTACTAGAATGGAAATGATATCCAGTAAATCAGCGGCTGCTGAGGTGCTCATCCACTCGAATCATTTCCTCTGATCCTGTCAGCCCAGACAGGCTCTTATAAATCAGACAGGTTCCAGGGTGCTAGCTCCGTGTCGTATCCATTTAACCATTTAACAGTCCCCCCCATCACCCCCCCAACACCGTGCCCCCACTCTCCCCCTCCCCAGAAGCCCCTTCTCAACAGACCCCCCGTGACCACGGCCCAGCAGGCCACGCAGTGAGGACACATCCCGCCGACACAGGTTTACAGCATGTTTAACACTGTCACATAAACACTTTGCGCGCAGCACAAAGGAATTCCTCCCTGAGATTTTTTTACCTTTGGACTGAAGTGCACTTGGATTAAACCTTTTAGTCTGTCTAGCACTGACACTAAAATGTGTTTACACCAAAACAATGGGGGACAAATCGACAGACAGCGCCGGGTCAATGACGCACGGTCCTCTGCTCTCATGGCTCCCTCAGATTTATTTGGAGGGGTGAAACAAAACGCACTAAAGAGCAAACATCTGAAACACATTGGCCTGTTTAACGGAGCTCTACTCAGCCCAGATGTGGCTCCGCTTCTTCCCGGCCCTAGGAGAGGGGAAGGGGGAAGAGAGTGCCGCTCATTAATCTGGTGTGGGTGGGGGGGTCGGGATGGGGGGGGGGGTTGATTTGGGGGAGGGCGGGGGGGCTCAGGCTGTAATTTGCACCATGACAGTTTGACAACCAACAGAGGCCAGACCCTCCTCCTTCTCACTGTGTCACCGTGATGCCAGGGAGACGATGGGACGAGCAGCCTGGCCAGCATGGTCACCATGGCTAAAGACTCCCGAGTGGCAAACACACTAGGGTGGCGTGCCAGCTCTCTGAACAGAGTGACACCCCATCCTGCACAAGCAGGGGGAAGGAGTGTGGAGGGAACAGCTTCTCTCATATGTTCTCTCTCTCTCTCCATCTGCAGAGGTGTGGCATTCTGTCCATCAGGGTGGCATGTTAAAAACCCTGGCTGTGAGGTTTTTGGGGCCAGGGCATGCCCCTCCTCTCTTTCTCTCCCCTCTCTCCCTCTCCCTCCCTCTTCCTCTCTCTCTCTCTAAGCCCAGGTGCAGGGAGAGCAGTGGGTCTACAGCTGGGCAGAAGGGAGGGGCAGGGTCTGCAGCGGATGCCAGAGGATGGGATGGGGAGCCTTTTGTTTGGAGTTTTTGGCAGCCGGGCTCAACCTGTTTTCATTAGCAGAACGGAACATCTGTAATGCATTTCACGTTTGACCAAATGAGCTTTGGCAGTGCAGTAGGCTGACGACAAAACGCACTGCATGTGTTAATGTAGGGAGAGATTTGAACCCCGTCAATCATGCACAACACACACGTACAGGCACACACACGTGCTCTCTTACACACTACACGCACTCAAGCTATGCTGTGTCTGCACTCGTAAAGGCACTTACACACAGGGACCCACAAATAAACTCATACCTATGTGCACATATGCAGACGCACACACGCATAAATACACATCTATACCCACTCACATACACAGATGAATACACACACAAACACCCACACATGCACTCATGCACAGATGAGCACACAGATACACACTTTTTTTTCACAAGCAAGCACACACACACATACACCCACACACACACACACACACACACACACACACACACAAACACCCACACATGGACTCACGCCCAGATGAGCACACAGATACACACTTTCTTTATCACAAGCAAACACACACACATACATCCACACACACACACACACACACACACACACACACACACACACACACTGTTCAGCCTGTCTGTGGTGTTGGCTTGTGGAACACACTCTATCTGGTAACTGCTGGAGGAACTGGCTGTTCTAAGCTCCTGCAAAAGCGTGCCTCCTCACTCTAATACGCAATGTGCAGCACAAATTCACATCAATTAGCCTGACAATGTTATCGCAGTTCATAATTCAGCTCAGACACTGAGATAACCAAATGTAATGATGAAGCAATTTAGCACACACTGCGAAGAAAAGATCTTTCAGAAGAAGGAAAGTCTTTCCTATTCTTATGAAGGAAATAAAACCTTCAAGCATGTGACCGAATAAAGTCTGCATGTCTTTTAACAAAAAATATATGCCTCGATTTAGTATCCTTCAAATATTATCTTAAGTGTTAAAATAGGAAATTACAGTAAAAATTGTATTTTGTATAAAAAGTTATAATTATTTGTATAATTATTATTATTTTGTCATATATTGCACATGCAATTTCTTGAATACACCTCCAACACAGGCATTTTTTTACGTTGATGTGGCAATCAATGACATAGTTGCACTATACAAAAATGTGTATATCCTTCATTAAAATAATGTATTATATTTTATTATAATACATTAGTTGTGCATTATTTTTGTGAGATTTGTATTTAATGATGAGCAATGTTCACGTAGTGTCTGAGTGAACAAATCGAGCTGCCCACGCACGCAGTCAGGTTCCGGAGGCCTCTGATTGGCTCTGATGCATGAGGATGATTCACCGTTATTGACTCCAGGTGAGGTGCGCAGTGGGAAAGCAGTCACCCGGCCTTTTCACAGAGTGACCTCCAGCCCACAGTCTGGCCCAACGGGGCCATCCGGAGGGGGGGGGGGGTTTTATCACCTCGGCCAGGTCAGGCCTCTGACCCCTAACACCCAGCTCCTGCTCCTGCTTCAAACGCGAGGAGCGGTCAATACCCTTTTAATTGCATCGGAATGGTTTGCAGCCTATCGATTAATATGTGTATTTATGTTTCCCTCGGCCTGACAGGCAACATTGTATTTCTATGTGGCATATTCATTTATTTACCTATCTATACCCGTCCCTATACATCATCCATCTATCTATCTCTCCATCTATCTATCCACTGAGAGCACTTCAATTCAAGGGTGCCTGTAATTATGAGGGACCTATAATTGAGTGCAGTGATTTAAGATTTTCTGCGGACTCCTCTTCTATTCCCTCTATTCTTCCAAGAGTAAAAAAAAAACCTTGAAATATGGAAATGGAAAATGTGAAATGGCGAGCGAAAGATATGCCTCGATCTGCCACCGCCGTCGCTACGGCGTGACTTTTCAGCGGAGGGCGGCGCTGGGGGGCTGTTACATAGTAATTACGCTGAGTGATTCATGCAAATCAATGACAAATTAGAGCATTATAAACCTTTATCAGCCTTCATTTTAAAATTAAAGATGATAAAAACCATCTGAAAGGCAGAAAAACGGCCCTCGGTGTCTTTCAGAAAAGGACCGTAATTATGCTAACACCAATAGAACCTCCATACCCTTTTCTTAGCTCACTCACTCATTCATTCATAATTAATTAATTTCTTATAAAACTGGGAGGGGGGGTGGGGAGAACAATGATGTGCAGCTCTTATTTTTTTCTTGCTTTGAAGGAGAAGCGGAGATATTGGTGACTTGTATTATGAAGCGGGTCTCATTTCCATTCACTTATACAGAATTTCTCAGTTGCTCTAACACTGTGTGCCTCGGAGCCATAATAATAAAAGTACTTTTTTTTCCCCCTCATGAGTGGGATTTTTTTTTTCCCTGCGATTATTCTAGTAGAAATCTATAACCAGACCCTGAGAAGGAGGAGGACAGAACAGCGCTGGCCGGCCCATTTGCGTGGGCGTCTGGCCGAGCACTGTGGAGCATGACCCGCGCAAGCAGTGGAAGCCGTCTGGCCTCCATGGCAACGTCAGAATGGCAAAGCCCTAGAATAAATACGCTGACTAACCCTGACCACCGCAGGGCCAAGTTTGAACCAGAACTGTTTCTAGTCCCTTTTCACTATGAATGAGGGCACTAGAACTTTAACTAAGCAATGTAGGAAATGTTGTTTTAGTTGTTTCCTTTCTTTTTTGTTCTCTCTCTCTCTCTCTCTCTCTATTTGCCCTGAAGGCTGGTGAAAGCGACAAACCCTTCCTAAACCACATCCTTTTCCAGAATCTCTCTTAACCCCACATCCACCCCACCCCACTTTCCAGGGGACATTTTTAATCCCCCTTGACAAATCAGCTGATCAGGCCAGCCTTAACAAGGCGTTCCGCTCACACTTAGGAGGGCTGCAGAGGAGGGCACTGACCTGTTGACACCGGATAAGTTCCCACAATGCAGAGGAAGTCAGTTGGCAACATTGTCTAATAAGGGAGGATTATTATCAGGAAAGGCTTGGACATACGGAACACTGACACAAAACACACATACACACAGACACACACGTATACACACACACATACACACACGCACACGGGTATACACGTACACTGATCACACTCACAAGCACACACACTCATATCTATTCAACGAGGAGAACATAATCAAATACAAATACAATATGGATGGATGTTTACTTAGATAAAACACCCCAAATCCTATCCTATCAGATAAAGACTGACATCTCAAGCCTGGAAGATGCCTGACTTCTAACTCACAGGGTAAGTCTAAGCTTCCACTGAAGGCACAGTTACTCCTGGTTTGACACCACCAGCTGTGTCACTGCCACTGACTGTGCTAACTTCCTGTGGCCGATCTGCCCCTCATGGCTATGTTGGCGGGCATGGCCTTGCCAACATCCCCCGCCCCCCAGTACAAGAGAGAGTGAGCAGATAGGAGCTCCAGTACGTAGATGAGAGATAAGCATGACCCCCCAGGGAGGGACGTGGAGAGAGTGAGAGAGAAACGCGCTTCCTGCACTTTGGAAGCAGACGGAACGGACAGAACAATCTTTCTGAGTCACTATGCGACCACAGTAAATGCACTTCATTACTTACAAAGCCTCAAGCCAGCAAGGCAAATCTTCAGAGACAGACATCAGAAAGTAAGCGCAGAGCTGATATTATGTCACGACACACTGCGTTTCAATATGACACATTTCAATACGCTGTATTAGGCCCGTGCCCTGTGTTACCTTTATCCATCTCTGCTAATGTGTGAAGTGCAGGGAAGACGGGAGCGGAGCCAGACGGGGTAAGGCGGGGAGAGTGTTATTCATGGATAACTGGATATTGACAATGGATTTTAGAAAGACTCTGCAGGTGTATAACAAATGTTTGACAAAGCTGGCTACTTCTATCCAGACGGAATTACCAGCTCATGGTTTTCACATCCTTGCTTCAGATTTGTGGAGCACCGTGTACACAGTTCATATGGGAAGAGACCTATTTCATTACAAACGGAGGATTGTCTGTAAGTTTAACGGCACAATTTCATTGTCAGGCTCATTATTTAAACTGCAAACTGAGAAGAAACAAATGATTTGACAAACACCTGAATTAAGATCTGTGTGTTGCCCAGGTCAAGTCAATCAGCTAAATGGCTCCAGAAATACCGAGGTTATTCTGCCAACAGAAACAGAGGTTTAATTTGCATTGATCCATAATGAGCCTGTGATGCAGTCTGTTGAGATACAGTAGATGTTGGTGCGTAGTCTCCTACCTAAGTCTCCTACTTCCATATCTGGAAGGGCTTCACTTAACTCCCAGTAGGACCGGGACTCACTCACAGGTGACCCCCTAAACTCGCAAAGCCAGCAGTGGTTGAGGGCGTACACACTCCCACACACACACATACACACCCCCACTTGGAGGGACCGCACTGCCAGGGGTGGCAGCAGCATAACATCTGCGCCAACCCAAAAGGCCCATGGAGCGCACAGCTGTTCCTCATATAACTCCACGGCCCCCAAATGCCGGGCCCGCCTCTGCCGCCGGACCGGGCCCAGGCGACATCGCCGGCGCAGGCCTGCGGATTCACAGCAGGGCACGGTCTGCAGGCTGGTCCCATTAAAGCCCCGAAAAACAACAGTGAAGCGCAAGCCCCCAGTAACAGATGGGAGGCCGAGTATACAGCCGAATAAAATATATAAATAAATGAGCGGTGCCTGAACGGAGCCCTGTGTCTGAGAACGGAGAACGGTGCCAGGCTCCTGGAACTCTCGCTGCGTACTCTCGCCGTGGCTCTCCATCGCCGTGGCAACACTAAACACAACCAAATGTCAGACAATAATTGGGGCCTCTCTTTTGTAGGAGATGGCAAAAGGCTGGGTCCTAATTATATAATTAGGGCCCTACTGGGAGCTGGCTATATACTTAGACAGAGTCATACGGGCCGATTTGAATTATGGGCTAATTCCACAGTTTACTCTGAAAGGCTCTGTCGGGGCCGAGACCAAGGCACGAAGGCACGGAGGCAGGGAGACGTCTGTTTCTCCAGAGGGTTTTGGGGGGGGGGGGTGACACTGTCGCCCCCTAATTGCTGCAAAACCGCGGCGTGCCGCTTCACCAGGTCCCACCTCCCGCTAGCCTTGCAGGTTTACATCCAGCATAATCCAATAGGAGCAGGAATTCTTCTGCGTGCTGGGGGAATGCTAATACACTCGCTGAGCCTCTAAACGTGGTCAGATGTCTGGAAAGTACCGCGCTCCCTTATGGTACAAAACCTGCATGCGCTGCATATCCCCTCTCTCACTTGCCACCCAGAACAGCAACCGCCTGACATTCATTTGCACAACACCCCTAGATCCTTACGCCAACATTTCCCATCAAGGTACAAAAAACATTGGACAGATACATACAAATAACACAACATGCCTGCTCTTTAGTGTGATTTCAGCTTCCTAAGTCAATCAATTATTTGAAAATGTAACAACAGTCTGTGGTAAATGACTTTCTTGATTTCAGTCAGACCTCAGGCTTAACTGTCTGAAACATCCTCACAACATCTCACCCCAGGCTGTCACCACTGATTTATTTTTGAACAATTACAGGGCAAGAGCCCTGTATCTCATTCATTTATGATATGGAACATTAAATCGTTTCTGGGGAAAAGACAACCTGTCACTTTTAATGTGCGATCTGCAAATTGTTCAGGGCGTGTATATCCTTGATTACCCTACAGAAGGTTATGACACATTGTTTGAAAATCTACAGTTGTTTTTAGCATGATCATTGGAGCAGAAAGACCTGGTGCTCCTAAGTGGGCACCTGCCATGGACCTGAGCCACAGTCACTGGGAGAGGCAGCTGTTGGTCACAGTGTCAGAGGTTTTGGTTAATGGTTCAGTGTCAGAGGTTTTGGTTCAGTGCCTCCGTGTATTTTCGCAGGCCTCATCTGCAGGCTCGGTGGTTGGAACACGCAAATGCGAAGGGGAACTCGCCAACCAGCCCTCCACTCCTCAGAGGCCCCCATCCCCACTGCCACTGTTTGAAGGAGCTGCCGCTCTATCCAGGATCGCACATGGTAATCTTGGCTAATTTGCCGTTGACAACAGCCCAATTACCAGGGTCTCCCGCGGAGAGAGCTCAGAGCGCAGCGAACGTGCCACGGAGTTGTGCAAACACGGGGCCCTGCTGCGGGAGAGACAGCAGCGAGCGGCAGGGGGCTTCATTAGGCCCAGCAGGAGCGTGTCTGATCCCCATCCTTTCTGCTGGCAAACGGCTGCCTGCAGTAGCGCTTCCGCGTCGCCAGGGGGCGCTGTCCTGAACTCGGCCTCCCCCCACATTTCCTGCTCCTGCCTTGCCACTGAGGGTGTAAGCCAAGAGAAAAAAAGAGAGACTTCACAATGTATGCAATGGCAGGGATATGATTCGACACAGCTCGTTAGGCGCTTGCCAAAAACAAGACTGAAGAGGGCGAGAAGGCTTACAAGTGCAGCCCCTGTTTAATTTCCCTGTAGTGGGATGAATGTATTTTGATGTGTGGGCCTTTGTGAATTTCCTGAGTCTTTTTGTTGCCTATATGACTTCGAAATGAAGTGGAACAGTGAGTTTTATCCCATCTCTTTGAACTAAGTTATCAAAAGTTGGTTATGGCGACACAATTGATTGTAAAGGTAGTCCCTGATTTGCAAAGCAGGTGTATGGACCGACAATGGGCCAACACTTCACACCCCATAGCTACCAATCGCATACATATGATTTTCAACGCTGAGAATTTGCTGTCAGCAAGTAAGTTGCCAGATTATATTATATTATATTTCAATGTATATCATTGAATAATTCTAAGGCCCACAGCATACCACCCCCACGTTCATTTGACAATAAACACACGCTCACATACTCACACATACATACACACATACCAAACAATACTATTCAGTGGTGCAAATCCAGGGAAATAAATTTGAAAAGACTGCCAGAAAAATGAGGAGGAAGGGAAATGGAGAGAGAGAAAGAGAGCGATAGACAGGGAGAGAGAGAAAGAGGGAGGGAGGGAATGAAAGGGGGAGAGAGAGGATGAGAGAGAAAGAATTAAATAAAAACGCAATAAAGCAGCCACTGTGAAATCAATCTGCTTATAGTTTTGTTTAATAAAAATTCATGAAGGGCTGGTGGCCGAGAGCTCATAAGAAATATTGGCGGTGGTGTGGGGGGCCGGGGTTGGGGGGGCAGAGTGGGGTATTGGTGGCTTAGAAGACTGTGGGTGTGCGTTCGCGTGCGTATGTGTGTGTCTGTCACTTTAAAGAGGCGAGGAGCTTGGCGCCTCCATGACAGGGAGCCAGGCCAGGAGAAGGCCCAGGAATGCAGCCCCCATCCCGCCTCAGCCCGCGCCTATTCCTCTGTGCGCTGCGAGCTCAACCCCCGCCCGGCTGCAGCCAGCAGTGTGTGTAAACTGCCTGCACACAAGCGCAGGCACCGCAACAGCTTGCATGCCGTTTCTCTCCCCCCGCTACTTTATTTGGGGGGCAGGGCACATTTCGCCCGTGTTACGTTGTTTCAGAGAGACATCTGCATGAGTTACAGGGCCTGTGCGTCTTGGAGGGGGGGAAAGGGGTACGGTGATTTTAATAGCTGCCATTCGACATTTTTGAGGGATGCCAAATCTTTGGCAAGCAGCCGTAGAATTGAGACGCATAAAGCGCAGGCTCTGTGGGTTTGGAGGGAGCGCCGGCTGCGCTGTATGTCATGCTGTTGCGTGTCGTCTCCTCTCGGAGCCTGATCAAGGTTCTGCGTCTGAAGCACGGCTGGGTTATATAAACGCCGTCTAAATCTCTGTCCGTCAGCAGCCTGACGGGCCCAGTAATGGGACTCTCTCTCTCTCTCTCTCTCTCTCTCTCTCTCTCTCTCTCTCTCTCTCTCTCTCTCTCTCTCTCTGCCACTGTCACCCGAGGAGGAGTCTCTCAGGGACTCCGTGCCACACAGTGACGGCAGAGGGGAGGGGGACTCTGTGGTGCGTGGCCGATGCCCTCCTTTCCCCTTGATCGAATCTTTCCACTCGAGTACTGCCTGGAACCTTAACACACCCACAGCTCGACTACCCCACTGACCACAGTGTGATCAATCTCGTGAGACTGCACTACCCTGCTTACCACAGCATCACCACGGCACCATGAATCTCGTAAGGCTATACTGCCCCTCTGACCACGCTACCATGAATCTCCTCAGACTACGCTACCCCACTGGCCACAGCACTATGAATATCAGATGACCATACAACCCCACTCACTACAGCACTATAAAGAACATTAAACTATACTACCACAATTACTACAACACAAACAATTCCATGGCTACACCACACCATTGCCTGACATACCATAAATGCCATGACCGTACCCCAGAATGAATACTACAAGACTCTATGTTTAACCCACTGACTACAGAACATCTACAAATCCTACAAGATCATTTTATCCTTTGTAGTAAAACCCTAATAATACAACAAAACACTACTATACATCTCACATCATTGGATCAATACATGTTACATCACTGGATCCAAACATCAAAATTACTGGGGGTAGGGGGCAACCTGTTACCTAATTACCTAAAACTGTAATTTTTTAAAATGTGTTTCAAATGCTTTTGGATTCCTTTTCTTGTATAGAAACTTTTTAAGAAATGTTGAAATGAATTTATTCTGATTCTGTCAGATAGGGTCACACATTAAGAGTAGGCATGCAATAAACAGGTAAAAGGCATCAGTGTGCATTGTTTGTGTTCCAATGTAGAAAATGATGAAATGCAGGAAGCATCTATTTAACTGTAAATTCTATACTATTACATCCTTAACAACAACAACAACAACCTTATTACACATTTATTACCTATTATCAATTACTTTACAATCAAACTACTTTATCAATTTCAATTTCAAAATTATCAAGTGTAACA
This sequence comes from Megalops cyprinoides, assembly GCF_013368585.1. Taxonomy (NCBI): domain Eukaryota; kingdom Metazoa; phylum Chordata; class Actinopteri; order Elopiformes; family Megalopidae; genus Megalops; species Megalops cyprinoides. The sequence goes on from NC_050589.1 coordinate 16,973,588, forward strand.
TATCGAGGACTTTTGATGATGAGGATGGCTGCAGTCAAGTAATTTCTATGTAAGTGCAGAGGTGGATCATCTGTACAGTAGAAAGCAGAACAGGGGTTATAAGGAGTTAAACCCCATTTCTGCAGAAAACACTAGAAGTTTACCCTTAAACATTTATATGTAAGGAATCTGGAGTCATTATGTTCAGGAAATCTCATATCTGCACATAAATTCCTGGATTTTACCAACGTTGCTATTGCCTCTAACCATACACTCAGTCTTTCAAACAAACTTCCATTAACTGCATTCATTTAGATTTCCAACATCAATGAGCAATTTCCCTATTAAAACAGGGAGAAATTTGTCATGTAGTGCATTGTAATCAAATTGTAATTATAATGATTCAAAATAAGGTTAAATAACCAAATAAGTCAAATAATAGCTTAATAGCATTATGTGGCCTTAAACCTATATTTTTATCCTATGTAGATAAACATACACATACAAAACCAATTGGAGATCTTTGATATATAATATATAATGTTATCTTTTATAATAATAATTACGCTATTCACCACAGAATAAAATCGCAACAGATCGAAAACATATCTGAGTTAGAGCAGGCAGCTTAAAGACACAACATGCATTAGGCCGTTCTCAAAATCAGTGGCTCAGAAGAACTACATAAAAGCAATTTGAACCAAATTACTTTTGATCTGTGTATTCTTTGGGAGGACAAGGGCTGGAAACCAAATCCCAAATGTGAAGCAGGCATTGCCAGGAGCACAGAATTTAGATGGGCTCTGTCTGTCGGTATTCCACAGCCGTGAAACAGTGATAGGTGTTCTAGGGGACTAAAAGCAGATACATATTATATAAAAGAAACACAATCTTTGGAAACAGCCCAGCAAGCAGGGGCAGGCGTATCGAACAAAGGAGGGATGTCTTGAGTTCCAGACCATTTATTCGGGGGACAATAACCCCTATCTTGTTTAACAACTCGCACAGCAGGGACAATTACGCGTGCTTTAATTGGCTTTTGCTTTAATTGCCCGGTGGGACGCCTGGTCTGCCGGCTGCTCTTTAACTCCTGCGTTGCTGGAGTCTCCAGGGCCAGGCGGCCTTCTATCCTGGACTGGAAGGGAGGCGTGCAACTTCCTGTGTCTCTCTTCCCGCCCTTCCTCCTGCTCTGTTAAGCACCTGGCACCAAGTATCAAGACAGCAGACCTGCAGAGGATGATTTTATGACAGCATTGTTACAGATACTTGCATCTGGGAAGGATGTGGCATACCATAGGTTGTATACTGACCAGCAGTTGAAGCACTGTACACCGGACCAAAAGATCAAGGACATAAGTTCCCAGTGAGACAGTAAGGAGCAAATGCAACTGCATGTAAGAGTTATGTTGTGCATTATATGTACGTGTACCCTTTGTAGCTGACCCTAGCAAAGAATATAACTATAATCTTCTCACCCTCCATTTCATTTCTTTCTCACAGTTTCTTTCAGTTTCTCAGTTGTTCCTGTACCAGAGACTCTACATATACTAGCTGCCATTTTACACACAATCACGTTAAAACATCAACGTCTTTGTTACATTAACAAAAGAACTTTACATCTGTTAAATCTGAACACATGCACACCGTCACACCACCACATACAGTTTCTGTATTTTAGAGCAATCTCCCTTTATTTACAATGCATTTTAACTTGTGGAAATGCGTGTGGAAAAATGCATTCTCTGCATCCATTTGCCCCATTTACTGTGTTCACTGCTATCTAACTCAACGCATGACCCTTCTGCGGCACAGAACAGCAAAGCAGGGCAAACGGCCACTGGTGACAGACAGACGCGGAGCGTGTTTATGGTACACTGTTCCGATTTGGCACAGGCACAGTTAATAGCCCCCCAGAGCAAGAGTGCTTTTCAAATTTCATTTAATCTAACAGGGGCCCACTCAGTCCGCAAGCCTCCCCTCCCATAACTAATGCTGGGATAACAGCGGCAGTCATGCCGCTTGATATAGTGTTGTGTAAAAACTCGCAGGGAGACAGACATGGCTATAAAACAGCTGAGGCCAGGCCTTGGTCTGATGCTCAGGGCCGAGGTGCACTGCGAGCTGAATGTCTTGTGGCCGCCCTGCGTGCAGAGTGAGCACTTAAGCAGACTCCTACTGCGACCATGTAGTAACAGCTTGGAGGGCTCTAAGTGGGCACTTGATCTACTAATGTCTTGGCTTCAAATCCTAGGTGTGACCCTGCTGTTGTATACTCAAACATCAGATCCTTGGTATCTCAAAATCCTCAAAGTATTATTGACAACCTTAGATATAAGCATCAGATAAGTGTGTCAACAGTTAGTTACCAGTGTAACCAGAGCACAGTCGCAATTGTGCGGGGTACAGTGGAAAATGCACCCAAGTCTTGTAATAAGCATATTGTTCATGAGAATTACCACAGGGCCTCACAGTGTCAACTATGACAGTATGAGGCGGCCCACCATGCTGGAATGCAGATGCAAATAATGGTGAAACATGACAGTCCCTTTGGCATGGCTGGATTTCACTATTAAAAGCGGTAAGCTGTTCAAATGTACTCCATTTACAGCTCATAACCTCTCACCCTTTCAGGATTATCAATGTCCTGCTCTGCGTCTGTTCATTTTTTGGCCCAAAGCCAATCAGCCATGCAAAGAGGCCTGGACTGGGGTCACCCTGTTGGATGTGTATGTATGTTTGTTCAGCATGACTGTATATTTCATCTGTTAAACAGAGGGGAGTGAGAGGAGGGGGCCAGCAGAAACAGAGAAAGAGGGGGAAGGAAGGGGAGAGTGATACTGAGAGAGAGAGAGAGAGAGAAAAGGTAGGAGAGAGAAGGTGAGGGAAAGAGGAGTAAAATGGGGACAGAGAGATCGGAGCGTGCGTTCAATCACTCCCTCCTTGCACTTTTATTTTGATCATTGCTCCGTTCCGCTCCAGCTCCTTATTTGATTTTCCGTCAGGAGTCGGGGATGGGGAAGTGGACTGGCCAGGAGTGAGCGAGAGAGAGAGAGAGAGAGACAGAGAGAGAGAGAGAGAGAGAGATAGAGAGTGAGAAATAGAGAATGGGAGAGAAGCTGAGAGAACTCCTTTGACTTTTCAAAAACTGTATCAGCCCACACTCCTCAGTGTGCTACTCCTGATGCTCAATGGGGACCCCCCTCCTCTTCCTCTCCAGGGTTTGAAGATGAACAGAGCAAGCACTTAACTCCACGCTCAAGTTTCAAAACCCCCCCACCACCTCTCCACCCTCCTCCCCCATACCCCAGAGCATGTAAACGGCAGGCAGAGAGGGCACTGCCCCTGGTCCTGCTGTCCATGTGGAGCTTTACCAGGACTGCTCAGCCCGCAGGCCCATCATGGGAGTAGCTTCTTTATCTGCTCATCTTCTTTCCACACCACCCTCCTCTCCTCTCCCCTCTGTCTCTCAGACATCGGAAACCCTGGCAGAATAGAAATCAGGACTTTAGACACTTACTTTGCTTCTTCCCCCACCTTTCCCCCCCACCCCTTAAGGAGTGAAAACGCTGCCAAAATTCCTTCTCCGTCTTATCACATACAGCTCACATATTTTTTTAGGAGAGTGGCGGAGGATAAATGAGTGTGAGTGAGAGTGGATGTCTGCTGAACAAACCCCTAGGCCAAACTTGAGACTTTGGGGGGAGTGGATGTTGCAAGTGATTGGACAGCAACCGCCTCTTTGAGAGGACAAAGCAAAACCTGTGGTCCATCATGTGTACACCCTCAGGAGAATGCAACCACCAGACCCCTGCCCAGTCCCCGCCCTGTGACTCTCCTGGCTGTCACACAGGTGAAGGAGGCTGTCACAAGGCCATTAAGCTGTTGTGTTTCATTAAGTCATTAGGAGATAGCAGATCGGATCTGACCACATACTCCTCCACACACTGTCATGCACACAGGGTGAGTGGGATGAGTACTACCAAACTCAAGAGGACCAGTATGCCAAATAGTATGGTCCAAATGTCTAAATGTCCAAAAAACTATGATAACCATTTTACCAGGAGTTTTTGGATTGAGTCCACATTGGCTCTTGCCTTCCATTCCCATGTGTACATTACAGTCACCATTAGTGACTGATATGTCACAGTATCCCTGACTAGGTTGCACAAGTTAACTTGAATAAGGTAAGGCTTGAATGGTGTTATGCTCACACTCACAGGTCTGGGTGTGTTGTTAGCTTGATCTGATACTGTTGCTCATTTAACTTGAATGGATACACTTACATTCTATTCTGCTGGAAGTCACTCTGGATAAGAGTGTCTGCTAAATGCATGGAACGTAATGTAATGTAATGAGTACCTCAGTGAAACCTCTGTGTGCCTAAGGTGTACCGCTGGTTCATTGCTATCCTGTGAGCTTTTGTGTAGTTATCCTTATGATGGAAATATTTAATTACATACGGACAATTTTGTATTTAGACAAACTATCAATGGTTTACTTTTCTGTGTTTGTGTTAAGATACGTATTAATGCTGCATTCTTGAAGGTAGCGTGAATAACGGGGTTGCATAGATGGCCTGGTAAGTGAGACTGCCATTCAAAGCTCCTGAAGCGAGCATGACAAAAGGATTCCTATTAAGCATGAACATCACGTGGAAGCGTAGCTCTCAAGAGTACATCCTGTTCATTTCCTCTGAAAGTGTGGTGTCAGGAACAGGCTATTCTCCACCCTCTGACCTCCTGATGGAAGGACCTGCGAGCAGGACAGCTCCGGTTGGGCCCGGGCACAGAGGGACAGGGCAGAGGATGTGTAACTCCAGTCCCCTTACCCAATATTTTACTCAGTAAATGGGTCAAAGGTTTAGAGAATTGATGAAATATCCAAATGAAGGGCAGACGACTAAAAAGAGAGTACAATGGTGATAAAAATGTATCCAAAAAGATTGTAATGATTGGAATAATGATGATATGTAATGATAATAATGTAGTGATTTTTGCTATCGTGCATTACTTTCATCAAATATCTGCATGTTTTCAAAAAAAATTAAGGGCAAGGATTCAGGAATTTTGGCATTTTCCTTTAATCAGTGAAATGGTGCTATTCTGTTAGTAACATTTATATGCCTAATTCTAATATGTCACCACAGGTATGTGAGTTATGCCAGTCAGTGGCTCTGGTTTTTAGTAAGCTCATTAGTGAACTCCTAACTCATGGCAGCTTGTATGCTGATATGCATTTGGAATCTAAATATGAGAATATGTTACATTTGCGTACATTTGTGTGTACATTTGTGTGTGATCAGGCATGATGGCATTGTGCACACAGGGGGTACTTTAGATCTCCTGAAATGACAGCATATGGTTCACAGCACTCTAACAATCAGAACACTGAGGCCATCCTCACTGTCATAACTACGGCAATGAAAAAGACAGTAAATTACCCTCCCACAATTATCATCAGCTTCAAGGCTACTGAGCAGCTGCTGGGAGTTCAGGCCAACAAAGCAAAAGGTAGTGTGTGTGTGTGTGTGTGTGTGTGTGTGTGCTTGTATGTGTATGTGTGTGCATGTACACCCATGCGTGCACGACTATGCATGTGCATGTGCATGCGTGGTTGCATGCCCATTTGTGTGTGCCTGCAGAATCTAATTCTGTGTACATCCTCCTCCCATTAGCAGGTTATTAAGAGCAATGAGGGCGTGTGTACGGGTGGTGAGGGCAGAGCAGTGGGGTTGAATGAGCTCCTGCTGTGTGATTGCTGTGAGACTGGGACAGGCATCGGATGGCGCAGGGGAAGCACAGGGACAGCCAGCCTACATTTCCGCTCCAATTTCATTTAGCAGTTCTAGTGATTTAGTTAAATGAACAGTGGTTGTTCCAATTAATAGTATTGAGTGTTATTCATCACAGCTGTCTGAGAGCAGCCTCCTGGCATCATTAGGAACTGATTTCTCTGCTGTTTGCTGCGTGTCCCTGTTCTTCCTCTCCTGGTCTTAAAGACACAGGTACTGCGTCGGAGTTACAGGGGAAAATGCAAACTCTCCAAAACTCAGAAGCACGTGGTAACCTTTACCAGCAGGCACAGTATGTCTGTCTGTGAGTCAGAGTATTCTAAGAGACCCCATGAAACAGCACATAGTGTGAGAACACATTGTGCCAGATAGTTCAGATGTATCAATTTTTAGCTAATTTCTACTGTTGTAATGTAATGTAATGTAATATAATGTAATATAACTGTTTTGATAGGGTTTTGGTTTGTACAGGTACATTTTGTACAGGTATGGGTATACAGTATGTAAGCTAGTGAGTAAGTGTGTGTGTGTGTGTGTGTGTGTGTGTGTACGTGTGTACGTGTGTGTGTGTGAGAGCATGTGCCCTCTTCAAAGTGACCCGTCCTTCACCCTCGGCACGGCTTCCTGCGCAATCAGAGCTCTGGTCAGCGCAAGAGGGGAAGAGGACGCTGTCAAAGGCACCATCAAGAGGCGCAGGGATTCCCCAAACCGCCTCCGGCACAATGGGCAGGAAGGAAGATGTCCGCTGGTCAGGAGCAGCCTGAGGGATCAACGCTCCCCTAAACCCGCCGCTTCCTCCCTCGCGAAGACATCTTTATGTCCTCCTCTGCCCTACTCTCGCTTTTGTGTGTTCCTGTGCCTTTACATCTTTGCGCGGCTGACAGTTGTTTAGTGGCAGAACTGTAGTATCTGCAGGAATTTGACTCATCAGCTACTTCTCCACACATGACCCCCCCGGTCAAGGCCTGAGCGCCTGGGCTCAGCTGGGGAGAAGGTCGGGTCGGGTGTCTGATTGTCACACGTCACGGCCACCTCTCACCGCAAATCATAGATTGGCGATAATGTGTTGAGAAAACAAATGACTACTGAGGAGGAGGAACACTGTGTTTTTGCAGGGCAGCCAGTACACTGAGTCCAAACAAGCAACATGCTGAGCTCAGCTTCTCCATCAGGTTCACGGAGCTTCATCGTCCAACAGATGTCAGAGGCTTCTGCTGGACATGGGAAAGTCATTGAGGTTGTGTCCAAGCCTGGACTTTACTGTGATTTCTGTGGCATGAGATATATTAACAGTGAATGCACTGAAAAAGGGACCAACAGGGACAGTCTCAGAGGTTCTGGCCAGGATTTGAACCCACAGCCATTCTGCAACAAGACAAAGAGTCTAATGACTAACTTGTAGCAATTAAAGTGGGGTACTGACCTGAGGACCCATGGTCCTGTGGCCCAAATTCTAGAGAATTCTTGCCCCTGACTGTCCTGTCTTACCGCCAGGGAGGGTACAGTGGCTGCAGGGCCCTCACCGAGCCCTGACCCCTGAGCCTCCATCAGCAGGGAGAGGCCCAGGCCTGGAAGGCGTGGCTCCAATAGGAGAAAGGAGCAGTGCGCTGAGGAGTGCAGGAGCCTTTGTGAGCCTCTGTGAAAATGACCAGGACAGGATGGAGTGGGGGGGCAGGCAGGGTGGATTCCCTCCAGCTGGATCCTGTCACAGGACAGCAGCTGTGGGCTGGGCCGTCTCTGCCAGTGGGTGGAACTGGGAGAGAGGGAGTAAAAGCATATGCGTGCGTGTGTGTGTGTGTGTATGTGTGTGTGTGTGTGTGTGTGTGTGTGTGTGTGTGTGTGTGTGTGTGTGTGTGTGTGTGTGTATGTGTGTGTTCAGCATACAATCATGTGAGCATGTGTGTGACTGCATATTTGTATGCTGATATTTGTGATGCCAGCGATCAGCATTTACATGATTATGCCAGAAGCTGGGGTTAGCGCCCACAGTAGTAGCAGAGAGAGGAGCTGGTGACATCTTTGTCACCACGGTCCTGTCAGAGAGCCCGGCAGCAGCGAGAGTTCAGGAAGCCACAGCCCAAACTTCCTGAGCCGCTCTGGTACAGAACACAGAACGGGACCCGGCCTGCTTGCCCCACAGGTTAATGGCTTTTATGTAACACAAAACCGTGAGAACGATTACCTTTCCTTCAACATGTACCCCATTTACGCTCCCTCTCATAAATCCCACCAAAATGGCAATCTTCTGAATTTCATCAAGTTACATCATTGGCCCATGCATTAACTTCAGACTTTTTTTTATTTTATAATAGCCGTAAGCCAAAAACACACTACCACTACATCCTTTTGTAAGTAATAGTATCTTAATCGTAAAAATAAATGTTTTGATAGTTACAGGCCAATATATACTTTTAATACTAAGAAGCTGTTAATTGCTTGAATCTATTTAATATAATGTAGAAAAAACAGAGCCTCAACAAATCTAACATTAGAAGTTCTGCTGTAAATTTGCCTCACTAAAGTCACATAAATTGTATTAGTCAGTGAGTGGGCAGTTGTCAGCCCTTCATGGCCCAGTGGTGGTGGCTTTTTTATGCATCCACCTATTCTAGTAAAACGCCTCCATTCATAAATTCCTTCAAGGACTCCCACAGCACCTCCCTCTTGCAGATGCAATGTAGTTAGCTTTATATTACTCTTACACTTTAATGTCTCAATCTCCTGAGATTAAACGGCTAATCAAAACCTTGTCTCGCCTAATGGGATAAAATTGAAAGATAGATATTACACTTTACACAGTTGATTAAACAGCGGAATGGTGTGAAAATCTTTCACTTCTCTCATTAGACTAACCAGGTTTGTCATCTGCTAACGACCTGGTGCTGGGAGACAAGAGAGCTGTGAAGGATCTGTGTGTGTGTGTGTGTGTGTGTGTGTGTGTGTGTGTTTGTGTGTGTGTGTGGGTGTGTGCATGTGTGTATATGTGTGTGTTGGAGGTGGGTGGGGGGCATCACAGGGAGGCTGAAGGGCGTTACAGGAGTGTCACCCTGAGATACAAGGAGGGGCTTGTAAGATGTGGTAAATTCAGTGTGGTTGTCTGAAATATCTCCAGGTGGCTGAGGTTAAAATTATCAAAGTGGCTATCGCAAACGAAGCACACAGGACAAAGAAACACACCTTATTGGAAGATGTTCATTTATTCAGAGCACAGCAACCCCCTCTCCAGCAGCTACAGCAGGAATAAGAAAACTGTGTGTACACAATAAGCAAATGTCTCCTGGTGCATTCACCCAAACAATTAGCCTCAAAAGAAAAGAAGAAAGCCTGTATTTAAAAGAAAATGAAAAGTCAAATTAAATTACACAAAAACTGAACTAAGGAGTCCTTCCGTTCTAATCCTAAATTTCTTTGTCTGTGCCTGTTAATCCCAGTGATAGATAGAAATTATACACTAAGGTAACAAGCCACACAGACCATGTAATCTCCTGTACAGCAAGTGGGAAACTCCGACTTTATCGTTCCAGCTGAATGTCCTCAGCTCAGCTCAAACAACTTGAACTCGCTGAAGTGAGTAGGAGAGGGGGAGTGGTGTGTGTGTTTGGGGGGTGGTGGTGTTGGGGGGGACAGCAAAGACAAGACAGCGGAGAGTGAACAGAAGCCTATTCAGTGTGCTGGAACTTTTCACATCTCAGCGCATTTCATTTTGTCACATTCTTCATTAACTTCATTAACAGATGAGCAGAGGCGATTAAGCATCGCGTCCCGCTGATTCAGCGCTAACGCCCCCCCCCCAAGCCCCCACCATGCACACACACACACTCACACACACACGCACACACACACACACACACACATGCTGCCACCTCTCCTCTCCTCTCCTCCTCGTTTCATTGCTCCCCCCTCTCATCGTGCGCTGATCTCACACTGGGGGGCTGTTGGACCACTCTGCCAGCTGATGCCCCCACACTGCCCACCCCCCCTCCTCTCCCATCCTCAAACCATCATGGAAGGACAAACACACACAACCGTTACACACACAAGAAAGGCGAGTGTGTGCAAACAATGCCTGCACCACACAAATTAAAGTCAAAACCACAGAAATGTTCACACACAAGGACAAGCCTGTACTGACAGCCACTACTACGCTCCAAAATTAAGATAAAACACGAGCAATTAAGGATGAGCTCAAAACCTCTACACTTTTACACAAAGAGCAAACAACAGCAACTATGCTCCTAAATTAAGATAAAACAAAAACAACTGCTACTGCTACATGAGAGGTAGGCGCAAAACTGCCACTATGATCCCAAATAAAAGAAAAAAACACTACTCTAACATCAATGTAGAAACACGCACAGTGACTGTACTTAAAAAGAAAGGCAAGCATGGAAGGCAGCAACGATACTAAGCAAATTAATTGTAATACACACAACTGCCACCTTCACATGTAAGGCAAACACATAAACTGCTACTAAACTCCCAAATTAAGATTAAACACAACCGCTACTCTCACTTGAAGGGAAAATGTGCAAACAACCACTATGCTCCTACATTAAGGTAAAACACACCCAATTAAGGACAAACACAGAAACCACTATACTTTCACACAAAGAGCAGATACATATAAACAGCTATTATGCTCTTAAATTAAGGTAAACATAAACTGCTACTCTCACAGGAGAAAAAAGCACTGTCACTATCCTCAGATTAAAGAAAAACACAATCAACCACTTCAAAATAGCTACTCATCTTTGTGAGGCAAACACATACACACACATGTGTGCGCACACACACACACACACACACAGACTCAGTGGTCAACTGCTTTAGGTCCCTGTTCTAACAGAATCATATCCCCCAAGGTTACAAGCCACAATCTCCTTTAACTTCTCAGCCTAATGTCATTTCGGCCCTCCAGTGCTTCTGCCTTCAGCTCACCTTTGCCGCTGTGACACAGGGCCCGAGAGAGGCTGTTCTGGGATCAGTTCCACCCTGACCCAAGGACCTCGCTCCTGGAACGCTCATTTGTTCCAGTCCGTGCTCTTTTACACGTGTGCAGGGCCCTGCAAGGGCGTCCAGTGCACTCCCACAACAGGCCCTGTAATAACACTCCAGGAGCAAGGGGAGGGGAGGAGAAATGTGTGTCCAATTAGCCCAGTAATTAGAGCTATTATGCAACGAGGGCTAGGACGGAATAGGGAGCAGAGGAGCCGAGGACCAGCAGGCTCTTGCTCATTTGCCTTCTCTCTCTTCCCCTATCTCTCTCTTCGTTTCTCTGCCCCTTTCTATCCCTCTCTCTCTGCCTCTCAGCCCTTCTCCCTTTCCCCCATCTCTCCCATTTTCTCTCTCCCTCTCTGCGTGCCCTGGCAGCCTGCTCAGCACTTCATTGGCTTGTCTTAATGGAATTATCCCTTTAGAGATTTCTGTTGGAGCGGTGGAGGCTTTGCAGGGGACGGAACTGCAGCAGGACCAGTGTAAATCAATGGACATGCAAGGAGGGCCATGGCTGCTGTCCTGTTTCTGCAGGTCCATTGTCGATTAAGTTTTTTTTTTAAGTAAATCAGAAAATAATGGCTTATCTATAATCTATTCATCTGTCTGCAATCAGTGACTGCAGTCATTAGTAGAATTCATGTTTTTTTTAATATAACAAAAAGTTCATAATTGGACAGCAAATACCTCACATCCACTGACAATAGTTACCATGACAGTAAATATTACACATTTTGCATCTTTTAACTAATTAAGTAGAAAATAATCAATACTCTATATGTAAGGTCCTAATGACATGCCACTGGTTTTGTGATTCACTCTGACTTAAAATTAAATGTAAGTGTTACTTTTTCTACACAAACACATCTTTTTCATTAATTTTGTCGCTGAATTTATCAAATCGTGTTTGTGAAGAAAGAAGCAACACTTGCATTCAACTGTGAGTCAAAGTTGGGGACAAATGTTAATTTAATCTATGGGATGTTTGCATACATGTCATCTGTTCTTAGAACGAGTGGAATATTAATCAGAAAAGGTTTGCAGCTAAGAGAAGAACCTTCGAGTTATACCCGAGAAAAAAAAAACAGGAGACTTTAAACAGAAGGTTGAGTGTGAAATTCCAAGATTTTCCCAAAAACAGCTTCATAACATTGGTCCTATGGAAAAAACAAGGCCTCTTTTTTTGGCTTTTGATCGGTGATTAATCATACAACAAAGAGCTTGGGCTCCTCACCTACCAAACTTCTGATCCATCCAAGATCTGAGAACTCAGTCGCAAGCGTTTTGTCTTAACGGGAAAACAACGCATCAAAAAAGGAGAAGGATTTAAAAATACATAAAACAGCGCCAGTGTCTTACGGGCCCGGTTGCCAATCATCAGAAACAGGGGCTCCCCGCTCTCCGCCTGTCTTGTTTTTTTTTTTTTTTTTTTTTTGTTTTTTTGTTGTTTTGTTGTGTTGCGCGTTGCGCCGCGTCCCAGGAATAATGACCTGGTGCAGAAACGCAGGCGCACTGATTAGGGGGGATCGTCGGCACGTGCGCAGGCGGGCGGCTGTGTGCGTGCGCATGTGGGGGTGCGTTAGAGCGGCGCTGCAGTGGCCTGGGGTTCCCGCGAGTTGCCGTCTCCACCGACGCTGACGAGAGGTGCTCGGCATGAATAATTGAAATCGCCCCCAAATCGTCTTTCAACTTGGGTTTTCATCCCCCCCCCACGCTGTGCAAGAAGGGGCCGCCGTCAACTGAAGCTCTACAGAGGTCCCCACCGCCCTGTTACTTGTGCACTGTCTCCTCGACGCAAAACTCCAGATACACGCAGATTCAGCGAGGCCCCTTCAAATTAATAACATCCATCCATTTTCTCTCAGCATCTCTACCTCTCTCTTCTCCTCTCTTGCTCTCTCTCTCTCTCCCTCACACTCACACACACACACACACACACACACACACACACCCCTCTCGCTCTCTCTCGCTCCCTCTCAATCACGCCTCACAAAGAAGACGAGCAAAAGCCCTGCCATCTGGCTCCGCGTCAAAATAATTTCATTTAATTTGTTACGTGATTAAATGGCCGCTTTCCGTCAGGCGTCTACAAAAAAAAGACAGCACCAGGAACACCGGCACTTCGTTCCCCCCCACCCCCCCCCCCTTCCCTTAATTCTATTAATTTGCACTTTTTTCCATTATCGTGGAGCGGAAGCTGACACCTCCACAGCCCTCTCGGGGTGAGAGGGAGAGGCGCGCTCCTCGGCGCCGTGGCACTTGGGCTCACGGCAGAATGAATCATCACTGAGGAGCTGCTCTTTCCCAGGTCTCAGATCGCAGGCTGATCGGATCCGCCCCAAGGCATCCCACTCGGTGGGCCGCAGGCGTGAGTTTCTGTTTCGGGATTCAAAGGTCAAGGGAGTTTTCAGTTCAAGTCTTAGTTCTCTCCCTCCCTCTTTGTGAGGTATGGGTTTTCAGGGCCCTGCACAACCCCACCCCCCATCCCCTTGGTCCTCCAGCTACCATGACTAGAATGAAGAACTTGGTTTAAACCATCCACATTTTGAGGTTCCAAACAAAGATTTGGCAGAACATTCAGATAACCTACCCCACCTCCCTGCGTTCTTTTCCCTGTTTATGAAGTCCTGATAGGGGGGTCAGCAACCTTGGCCCATAGCCAGGTGCAACTGCTTACTTGGACTCCAACCCAAATAAGTACCGTTATAGTCATATCAACTATACCCTTCACATTCTGATTGTATGGAAATCCATATGCACCGTATGATCATCATTCATGAATCGTGGACACAGCAACCATATAGCCATATATATCATACATATAATGTCGCCATAACATTGTAACAACATTGTAACATTATCAGAATAATGCCGTACAAGCGTAATGTGCTGTGTGCACAAACTGAGCACCTTAAAGGCCATGGGGCCAGTGACAGAGTAGAGTCTCTGTCCCGGTCGGCCACTTGGCCGCAATGCTGCAATTGCCCTGTAGACTCTCACTTTCCACAGCTGTGCTCTGTGACCGCCAGCAATAAAAAAACACAAAAACAGTTCAAGAAACAGAGCGTGTTTCCATTCACACGCGCCTTGACATTTTATGAATAAGAGGCATTGCTAAACGCAGCACATAATTTGTACTTCTAATGGCACAGACTTCTATTTTTCTGACACAACTTAATCAATATCCGAGGCCGATGCTGGCAGCCCAACTGGCGTTTTATTAATTTTGAACAAGCGCACTAACTAGGCGTCTGGTATCGAGATGCATTTCACACTGGATAATAGGCAGAGTGGATTGATAGGTTCATTCTGAAACGTTCCCCCCCCCCCCCCCATTCCCTCTTTATCTCTCTCTTTCTCCTTCTCCCCCTCTCTCTCTTGTTCTGTCAGAAGATGATTTAAGGAGGAGCCGGGGACAGGCTGTCGTCCCCATTTTGCCGCGGCTGGCGTGAAAAATAAATAAATTAGTGGATCCGTTTGGCGGAGGTGGAAGAGGAGCCCTTGCAAAAAAAAAAAGGGATTTGGGGGGGGGGGGGGGGGGGGGGGCTCTGGCCCACGTGGGTGCGTCCATCACTGGCTCTCCCAGGTGGGCGCACTCCGGCCTGCAGCTCTGCCTCCATGTTTATTGCGCAGGCATCACATGCACGGTCTCCACTCAGACTGCCCAGCCGCCTAACCAGCTCAGGCCTGCCCTCAAAGGCACCGCTTCTCTGTGTGTTTGGTTACCTTGCCCTTCACATAGTCCAGCCTGCGTTCAGGGCCCTGTGACCACTGTACAAATATTTCCTGCCCCAGTCAATGTAGGAGCAGCTTGCATCCATACAAATTAGGGGCAGGTAATTAGTCCTCCCTACAGCCTTCTCTTAGTGTTGTAGCAGTGTAGGGCTGGCCTTGGTACTTTAAAGGGAGACTCTCTGGACAAATAAGGCTGCAGCTGGATGTTGGCAGACCTTTAAAAGACACTCCACCCAATGCAAGTTGAAATCAATGCCCTAGTGCAGAGATGCACAAGCTATAGGAGTTGGGCTGTATGCTGTAGGGGGTTTTGGCTTTCATGTGGTACTTTAGACAGGATTCTGATCTCTCGGTGCTCAATAAAGGTCCCATGGCACAGTAACCCCACTGTTTTTTTTTCCTGTTTCCTTATCTCCAAACAGTTGCAAGCTACACATACCCTTACATCCCAGTCTTCAGGTCTGACTTCAAGTATTGAATTTCTTGTTGCATACAGGTACTATAATAAATCATATACAGTATGTATACACTGTATATGTTACTTACAAATTATATTTATTGTATATATATATATATATATATATATATATATATAAAATGTTGTTCTTTACATGTTGTATAAATAATATGGTGTCAATTTACTAGTTATCAAACAACCCTGAAAAATGAGAGGGATGTCAGATGACACAGTGTAATCAGATGCATAGATGGTCATTACCTGTAGCTCTGAGGAAAACAGTTGTTTTCTTTTACAGCCATTTATGAAATACATGTAATAAAATGGCCTCATTTGCCGTACGGGCCACGCTCCCACTTTACTGCGTCTGCTTGCACACGGGGAGGCAGGTTGTGTATGGAATACATTAACAAATCAGCCGCTCCAATCTGTCAGCAAGGCAGAGCGGGATGAAGTCTCAGGATCAATGCCCGTCTGAGCGCAAAATGAGATCACCCGAAAAGACAGCCCCGCTGCCTCTCCACCGCAGCAGCTCCGGGAGCAATCAATCGCACGGCCGGACCAATTAAACGCGCTGCCTGGGCGTGGCCGCTCTTTCACTGGACACGCACGGGCCCACGGGGCGAGCTGGAAAACAGAGGCCTATCGCCCCTCATGAGGGAAAATGCACTCTCCCCCCAAAAAAAACCTGAGTATGGTTTGTTTAATTAGCACTTCTGTTGGAACTCTTGAACTGAATGAAGACTTGGCTAAAACAGATGAAGGCAAGAGTCAACAGCACATCTGGCCCCTCGCCCATGACCTTTGAGGAAGAGATCGTTCTGAGAGCTGCTGTTCAGCTCAGAGGGGGATCCTGTTTAATTTTTTCTAAATGTCAAATGGGCAGGAGAAAGACGACCTTACTGCTGAAACTCCTTCAAGGACTCGGAGCCACGGAAATATGCAAACACTGAGGGCAAGCTGGGACGGCACGGAGAGTACTGCGGAGCGTCAGCTCTACGTGTCTGCAGCGGCAGGTTTTACAGAACAAGCGAAACGAGGAACAAAAACACACAGCACGCGCTGGCAGCGTGTTCCTGAGCTTCCTGCCTTCCTGTACATGCATTGTGGGGAACAAAACCCCCCCTCATATTGAATTGGCCGCACAGTGCGGTCTGTGCTGCTCACGTCGGCGCAGCGACCACGCTATCTCTCTAATGAGCGCAAAACAGCCTCTAATCGATGAGCGCTCCCCTGCATGCCGATGCTGTGTATTCTGGTGACTAATTATCGCAGTGGTTCACAATGAGGAAAAATCTCCCATCAGCCCTTTTTTGCCACAGGCAGCCGACCAGATATTTTCCCCACATGCTGATTGGGCGGGTGGAAGCGGGGTGGGGTGTGAGTCACGGACCAGATAAGGTCAAGGAGGAAACAAAGAGAGCCAGCCGCGTGTCTTCGACATGTAGATCCAGGGGTACCTGAGCATAGGAATTCCTCTACTATGGACATTTCTGTCTGCATCCGAAGAATTTTCCCTACAAAGGCATCATTCAGCCTGACAGGGTTTGTATGGGGATGTCTCTGACAGTGAATGATAAGCAAGAGAAAGACGCTGAATGATCCTGCACACGGGGGCAGAAGGACATGGCAGTCTGGGGGCTTCAGAGGAGACCAAAGCAACGTGCTAAGATACAAGGCACATTATAAAAGATGAGTAGTTCAGGAGCTGGAAAAGCCATTCTGTCTCTTTTAACTAACAATTACATCACTGTTACATCAGCACACCTAAATTTGATCAGAGCGCCGTGTTGAAGCGTCTAACCAGGCCCATTTGAAAGGAGACCAGGCAGTCAATCAACGGAGGGGCCATGCAGATACTACCTGTCATTGGGCCACAGGAAAATGGATGCCTGAGAAAGCCATAACTATGATAAATTTACTCCCCCGATCCACGGAGTGCTAGCCCCCCCCCTGCACCCCCCCCCCCCCACTCCTCCACCACCACCACCCCACCCCCGGCCGTCTGTCTTTGACTAATGTATGCGGTAAAGCTCCCCGGTAGCACTCCGCTCGCCAGCGTGCCACCATTCTGATCGGCCAATCAATCTCCACGTCGACGCGGAAAGCGCATTAAAATAAATTTGTCACTGTAAGTTTATGAAATATTGATGGCAGGGAAAGGGGGGGAAAGGGGAGGGGGCAAAATAAAAATAGGTGGGGGGGGGGGTGGGGGGGATACAGTGAGAGTGAGGAGAGGTGGCTGTCGAGGGGGAGGGCGTTGATGCTGTAATGAATTATCGTCACGCCGAGAATAATGATACTTTTTTTTTTTTAATTCAGATCGAGAGACTTGTTTACATCACAACTTCCTAGCCAAACCCTCGTCCCAGAGGGAAAGAGGAACAATTACAGAATGTGCCTGGGCACAGTGTTCTGTGTGTTTGTTTCTGTCTCTTTATGGATCTGTGAATGTGCACTTCTGTATGCGAACTTCCTGGCAGAAGACATTTCACCTTAATTTGTCATATGCTAATAGTGGGGCTCAGCTCATTAAAAACGTTTCTTTTTTCTTTCATTTTCTTTACATTTGAGGGAATGGAAATTAGGCTGCAGCAGCTCAATTCATATTTCTCAATATACTGACTATTCTGTGTAAGGTGAAATAATTAGCAGTTTTCAATGACCATCAAAGTAAGTTTACCCAAATAATATACAGATGTGCATAGATATACACAAGAATAGATAATATAAAAAGCCTTCTCACACTTCTCACTGCATCCATGAAAATAATTTAGTCTCTCAGCATTGCACTTAAAGAGTTCTTAAAGAGGAGTATCAATGACCGGCAGGTGGAAACAGGTTCAGATGTATTCCCTTGTTCAGCTTTGCTTCACAGGTAATTTGAAGATGAAATGTTATGTAGCTGAGCGCCCCTGAGAGTGCCTTAAGGCCCCCAGGTTTGAGAAAAAAACGTGTAAGTGAATATTTTTACCGTTGTGACATAATTTCACCTGCATGAAATACACACTGCAAAACATCCATTGAAGGAAGATCTTCTCCTTTTTAGTTCAAAATAAGAATGTACACTCTTGGGAATTGTTGACAATTGTTTTATGACACAATGTGATTTTTTAAAATAGCAATTCAAGACCCTCTGAAGATATTTCATTTGAAAACACATATTGTTCTTTTGGGAGGTGTTGAGGTATAAACCTAAATCTTAATAAACCTAAATATTCATTTACAACAAGATTAATCTGATTTGGTCAATTAAAATAATAATGCAATATAATAGAAAAATATTACAGCATGCTAACCTAACAGCAAAGCATGAGTAAAAAATTAAACATATGCTCCTTTAAATAGTCTTTCAAAGGGGATCCATTGATATTACAAGATAATACCCATATAGTAAGAAATGAAGGACATGATTGAAGAAACACAAACTCCTTCAAATATCAGTTTAGTCAGTTAAAGGGCAAGTTTCTAGAGGGACATATAATATCAAACATGCAGCTATCAAATATTAACAACATGTGGGATTGGTTGAACCGAGCCCTTTGCTTGGATCTAATTTTCTTACTTTGCTATACATACATGTAACTTTTTCCACAGAATGTGGAAGTGTATTTTACGGCCCATGTTATAAGCATTGTATTGATAACTTAAAAGCAACAAGGGAAATAGAACAACAGTTGAATTTGGTGTGCTGAATTATAATGGGAATCCCCATCCATTCAGGATCACTTTCACCCACTGTGCAGATTCCACGTATAGGAAACAGACAGTGGAAAATGACAGACGTCCAGATCAGCCACGGTTATGGCATGATTCAATTTGCTTTCATGTTGTAGCATTGATACTGCTAACAATCAATGCAGTGCCATGACAAGGGATGTGAAGTACAAAAGATTGTGTTTTGCCTTGTGCATGCACGGTAAACCTTACCCTCTTTTCTCACACTCAACACATGCCTACAGTGCAGGCCTAATTCAGGACTAATGGAATTTCAATTGTGGTGTTAATCTATTCACAAAGCTTCCTATTCAGCCTGTAAGTGGCTGAGGACATGTGCTTTCAGAATAGAGGGAGCTGCTGTGTGCTCTGTGGGGAAACCTGAGACTCATACTGGGAGACACAGTCTTGTTCAGTACAGAACAGCACAACATGTTGTAGGACATTAGCCTGGAAGATCTGGTGTTGTTCATAACAGAACATTACAACATGTTGTAGGACATTAGCCTGGAAGATCTGGTGTTGTTCATAACAGAACATTACAACATGTTGTAGGACATTAGCCTGGAAGATTTGGTGTAATTCATAACAGAACATTACAACATGTTGTAGGACATTAACCTGGGAGATCTGGTGCCATTCAGTACAGAACAGCTGGCCAGTAGTAGCATGTGAGCCAAAGAGCCTTGGTGTGGCATTACGCAATTATATAAACTGTAAAGTTAACAGTTGGGAGGTGGCACAGTTAAGGGACAGCAAGAGCAGGAAGTCAGGCAGAAGATCACAATACAGCAGGGTCTACTCCCTGTCCCCAAACACCAATGTACTGTACCTACTCCCTGTGAGAGAGGGCACACCCTGTTACCCTCCTAGGGAGTTCCCCAGATCCTGCCTTTCTCCCCCGCGCACCTCCCCAGCCTGAACACAGCTGCTGCGCTTCATTACATTCGCCATAACAGACTCCAGCCGGCTCCCCAACGTCAGTTTGTCAATAAGTGAGCGTTTCCCCCATTATAAATTGCAACAATTAAATCCCGTAATATAGCTTTATTGGAGTTTTTAATTTATGTGCACGTTTCCAGGCGCGCATCATTTCAAATTAGGCTGAGATTAAAACTACGCGGCTTGGGCCGGCCCCGCGCACCGTTAGGGATCCCGCGGGCGGGACACAAGCGTACGTGTGGTCGGAACCCTGCGCGTTGGCCGGGGTGGGGGTGGGGGGGTTGGGGCAGCAGATACATGACTGAGAGACACGAGCACATTATTATGGTAATTATCGTTACTGCTGCAAAGCGAGAGAGCGAGCCTGACTGTTGCCACAGGACTCGCTCAGGAGAGATGGCTTCTCTGTGAATAGCGGTTATTAACCTCATTTCAGGACGATGGCGCCGCGCCGCATGGCAATCTCCTTCCCATTGTTCCTCATGTCTCCTCCAATTGAGCCGGTTTTAATGCGTTTCCAGCGGAAAAAGGGATCCTCGGCCGAGGCACCGCCTCCAGGCCCGATCGCTGTGTAACAGAGGCAACTTCGCACGATGCTACCGGTTTCAGGAATTCGCGCTCAACCTCAACATGTTGGACCATGACAGGAAACAAGGCACATTCAGATAGTAACTTCCGCAAATTGTTTTCTTAAACCACAGGGAGACATTCGCATCTCAAAAACAGATATTAAGACATTATCTGTTCCAAAAGCCCGTGTAACTATTGCACACTTTTTTATTAGATCAATTCAGGATTCCTTCTTTATAGTAATTGTCACCCTTGTTGAGGTAAACAACTCATTATTGTATTAAGATAGCTGGACTGAGGGAATATGTCACACTTTTGCCTAAGCACCCATACTGGGTCACTCATAGTCTGAAATGTCAGGTCAGCAACACACATTAAATAAAAAGTAAACAGGAAAAGGTTTATCAGATATGAAAAGTCACCTACATGTGTTTTTAACAAGTCTGCCTTTTCAAGAAACTCCCTTAAAATTTACAACCATGATATTTAACCTCTTTTGCAGATCAATGTGATTATGCATGCACACACACACACACACACACACACACACAAACACACTCAGCTGGACAGGCACATCTGGACACTCGGCACCACTGCTCATGCCTAAACACCCAGTTAGCACCAGTGATCAATTCTTCATGCAAATTGCAGAGAGCAGGGGAGTCTGGGAGCTCAGAGCTGGGAGTTTAATTAGAGCACAAGACAACAGCCACCACGCAAGAGAATTAACTAAACACACACAAGCAAGTTCGTTTTCAGGAACAACTGGGGAGACAGCACCCTCTACTGGCTAACTGTGGGAGGTCAGCTGGACCACAACCCACCCACCCCAGCCCAAGAGATCAGGTGAAGAGTTCAAACCAAAGGTGGAATGTGACTCACACATAAAGAATATTGATATTAAAATTGATGAAGAACATGTAAGATGCCTTTAAGAACAGATGACGCAACCAAGCCTAACTGGCGCTTCAGTTTCTTCCAGTTGTTAAAATGCCATATCAATGTGGTGTTTTTCTTATTTTGCCTATACCAAACTCTTTAAAGTGTTCCTTTACAGAATCTGTGACTGTCCACACTTCTCTTTCATCAGCCCAGCCACCATCAAGGCGATAGCTGTCTGTTTCATCATTCTGTCTGACAGGCGGGGATGAAAACACAATTAGCAAAGTGGCAGAAGTTGCCACCAGCCGACGAGGACGGCGAGGGAGCAGAGCTCCGCTTTCTGCCCATATTGCTGCATCCCCCTCACACCTCTGGCGGCTTTCCGATGACGAGACAGCAGCATGAAGCCGCGGCGTGGCGGCGGGCGCGAACAAGGCCTCAGCTGTCAAGTGCGCCGCGAGAGAGCCCCTCGCGCTCATGGGGAGATCGCCCGGTTCGAGGGTGGGGGTGGGGGCGGGGGTGTGGCGGGGGGGGGCATCTCCCTCGCCCGTCAGTGACGGCGGCACAGATTGCGCCCCGAGGCGTCGTCTCACGTCAGCGTCTGAGAAATCGCACCCTCGGTCGAGAACCCCCGGCTCAAACCAGCCGAGGACGGGACCCGTTGACAGCACGACATTGTATTTTTTAGCATGTTTGTCAGATGCAACAACCGCTTCCCACCTCACCAACAACGCCCCCCCCCCCCCCCCAACACACACACACACACACACCCCCACCCCCAAATCCCAGCCACCTCAAACATGCCAACGCTAACAAGTTAGCCAACATATGTCAAGTACTACCTCAAAAACGTCAAGACTCTGTTTTACCCCCCCACCTCTACCCCCCGCCTCCTGTTTCTGCCTTCTTTCACACCAGTGCCATCACAACCCACAATGCACCACAAGTCCATCAGTGCCCCCTCTGTCCCATTCTGGGAAGCCCATTCACACAAGGGGTACCTCAACTCAAAGAAATAATGGTACAAAAAATAAAATGGGCGAATCGCAAAATAAAGAACCTGAAGCTCTACTGACAATATAGTCCACTATCAGCCCAGAGATCGGCAACATCACAACCATAATACAACAAGAGCTCACATGCAGTTCTTTCATTTTTTCGCAGTTCAGGACAGCACTTATCCAACTCCTCTCAACAGACAGTGGTTTCAGATCCTCTTATTATGGGTAATTTTGGACAACCAAAATTTTTATGTAGGTAATGTAATCCAGGAGCATTGGCTATGCTTGGTCTCTGGAACCAGACCCATTGTCCTTGATGCAATGAAACTAAGGAAGTGTGGCCAACAATAATTGCATTTATCCAGATAAAAATCTGTGCGGGTGTGTTTGTGTGAAGGGTTTCCATCTGTGTGTGCACACACACAGACACACACATACACAAACACACACAGACACACACACACACACACACACACACACACACACACACACCAACAAGGCAGATTCATAGGGATTGTCCATCTAGTTTAAATATGGGCATCCTGGCAAGCTACTGGAACAAGCACAGCTCCAGATTTGTATCACCGGCAGCAATACGGCCTTTTCCAGCTCAGCAACTGAGAAAGTGCCAATTGCACAGTTTAAAGGCCCCACTGGCGCGGACATGATAGATAGTTTAAAAATGAGGACGTGTGTTTAAAAAAAGGAGAAGGGGAAGAAAAAACCCACACAGCAGCAGCTGTCAGGCAGCGGAGAGGCCAAGCTAGCATGACGGTGTTTCTAACAGAGAAAAGACAGAGCGGGAGAGGAGAGGCTGATAGACAAAAGGGAGAGAGAAAAAGAGCGAGAGGGAGGCAGAGAGACAGAGGGAGAGCAAGGGAGAGAGGCTTGCGGCTGGAGTTCCGAGTGGAGTGATCGAGCAAATGGAGATGGCTGCTCTTGAAGTCTTTGTGGCTCAGACTTTGGGCCAGGTCCCGCATCGCAAAGCTTGTATCACACTGACACAATGCCGCTAAGATAGCAGTAACAACATCAGCGCACTACAGCGTATTATTCCAAAAAAAGATTTTTTTGGACAATGTTTCAAGACTGCGTGTGGTTTTGAAGGAATGCACAGACACATAAATAGAACATGCACGGTTTTAGCTTTGAGACCTCACGTCAATTACGTGAACCCGGCCTCGCGGGACAGGTCACTTCAGCTGCAGCTGGGGATGAGGGATGGGGGCGGGGGGGGGGGGGGGGGGGGGGGGGGGGTGTTCCACAGTGAGTGGACATTGACAAATCAACACCCATCTCTGTCACTGCAATGGAAATCAATGGCCAAGTAATTGCGGATTGCGTCAGTGGCCTCCCCCCTCCAGTGTGCGACGAGAACCGTGGCGCCCGTGCTGGCACCATGTCTCACTGTGTGTGTGTGTGTGTGTGTGTGTGGTGGGGTTGGAGGGTTGGGGGCTTGGCGGTTTGGATGGTTGTTGAACAGGGCCATGCTTCCCTCTCTCTGCTGAAGGGACAGCTATAGGATCTGTGAGCAAACTGAGCAGAGAAATAAAATAAGCACTTACAAGCACACACTTACAAATAGCTGGAGAAACTATATTGAGTACTTTAAGATTCACAAGTTTATCCTGAAAGACATGGGTCAAATGAGTTCCCATTTGGCAGTCTGAATTGGCATGTGCCAGTTTGGAGGGGGCTTTCAAGGCAAAACAAGAGAAGCGCAAGACAGAAGAGGGGAAAAGTAGAGAGGGGAAAAGAGGACCAAAGAGGGAGAGAGGAAAGGAAGAGAGAAGTAAGGGAAGGAGTTAAGGAGGAGAAGAGGAAAGGAGAGGAGGGGAGGAGAGAAGAGAGGAAAGAGAAGGAAGGCACCCCCAACCGGGCAAGCAGTCTTGCAAGTGACTGGGTGGCGGGGCATGTGAGACGGGCTGATCAGACGTGTAATGAGCGTGCCTTCCTCCCTGGCACTCCAGAGAAAAGGCGAGTATTAATCTTCCAGCAGTCACTCCCCCACGGCCCCGACAGGAGGCCCCCAGGGGCCCGGGCGACTGATGCGTGAGCTGGGTGTCAGTGATGAATGGAGTCGTCGTTAAAATCTTTTTAATAACCTTTAGCGAGAGCCCCCTATGTGCTAAACCACATATACATACCTGCAAATGGGCCCATCTCGCAGGAAACTGCATTACGCCCCACTTGACTGCTCTTTCACAGGTAAGAGAGAGGAAGGTGAAAAAGTAACCTTCTCTGGAGATTACCGCCTTAACTGGATCTGCAGGGCTGGACTTACAAGATGGCTTTTTGTGACTCACACAGAGGCTCTGACACCACACGTGTGTGTGTGTGTGTGTGTGTGTGTGTGTGAGTGCCTGTGCGTTCACACGGGCCACTCCACCACCTGTCGATCGCACCGGCTCAGGAATGTAAGAAGAGGTACGAGTGTGTAGAAGAGAGAGCAGAGATGGGACTTGTCAGGCTGTAATTATTACACATGAAAACTCCTGAGATGGCGAGCGTGTTGGCATGTTTGACGGGAGCAGAACTTTTGACAGACACACGAGGGGGCTTGTTTGAGCGGAGCCACTCATGTCAACAGGAGAGACGCCTCCCGACGCCCGCGCCCGACGCCGAGGGTCCCGCGAGTCGTCACTCAGTGCTTCTGCAGACACCTTTCGACACAGATCGCCGCAGACACACACCTGATGAAAGCAGTTTGGAAACAGTGCGGGTGCCAGGGCGAGGAATGTGATGACACCATTAAAGGGGAGGTGTGAGATTCTTCTCTAAATGCCCCAGCAATGGGAGCACCTCTGTCTTTCCTTTTTCCTATATCTGTCTTTCTCCCTCTCTCTCCCCATCTCTCCCTCTTGCTCTCCCCCGTCCCTTCTCTCCCTCTTGCTCTCTACCTCACTTTCTTTCAATATCGTCGGCTCCCTAGCTACCTCACACACATACATACACACACATAAACACACACATACACACCTCAGTGGGTCCTGCCATTCCGCTGCGGTGGCATCCTCTATCTGGGGAGGAAGTGACATCCGAGGGGGTTGGTGGTACCCTCATCTGCCTCTCCGCTCGCTCTGCCGCCTCCTCCCCCCACCTCCACAGCCCTGGCGCTCGCAAAGATGCACTTCATCAACATCACCTTCAGTTCGCCTCACCGGAAGGCTAAACAAAGAGGACGCTAAAAACAAAATCCCCCCTCCCAAAAAAAAATAAAAAATAAAAAAACCTGTTCCCCATTACGTCAAACTCGCAGGAAAAACACATTCATCGAGGCAAGGATGCTTTGTTTTACAGTGTGTCTTCAGAGCATATCATAAAGTCTACAGAATCGTAGAGACACTAGTCACAAACATTTTGATGGCCAAGGTTCACAGTAAAGCATACAGACATTTATTACCAGGCCAAGACCCTCCCGCACATGTTTGGGAGGCGAGTAAACAAAGGTGGCTGATTTGGTTGGTTCGCTGCCAAACGGGTGGGCAGCAGGGTGAAATATGAGCAGTCAGCCCTCAGACCACCGTAACCCACCTGGTGACACAGCAGAA